>NC_050599.1:14756060-14856060 GCF_013368585.1 Megalops cyprinoides
AAAAGTTAAGTAAAATGATAAAAAAATTAAATATCGCATTATTTTGCTCCTTTAGTCCCATGACAGCTCCTCGACATGCTGTGGTCTCCCCCAACACTGGGCGTCATCTTCTGATGTCTGTGCCATTTTTCTGCAACAGTCACTAAGATCAAGAGTGGAAAGTGCGAAGCCCTGGGTTGTGACAGAAGGACTTTATGTAGCAGGTAGCATGGGGAATGAGACGCCCTCACCCCAACTAGTTCATGAGTCAGTGGTGCCCACATGAGGTGGGCACTGAGGTGAGTGTTAGTCCAGCAGGGGGCACCATCAAGCCCTGCAGGGTCCCTTCTTTTATCTGCTGGATGAAGAGGTTCCTCTCGTCTTCAGGTGTCTGACCGTTCTGAGCGCGGACGATACAAGTGGGTCTGTGAAGGTTAAGCATGTACACCAGCTGCTGTTTCTGGCTCTTCAGCTCCTCAATCTGTGCCTTCAGGTCTGCGTTGATGGTCTCCAGCTTCTCTGACTCCTGAGGAGAAAGAATTGGACACAATGAAGTTAGCCTTTCCAAACGAGTCAGACTTTCCTGCCTAGGCCCTGATCGCCAATAATGATTTTTTCTCATTTAAAAAGGCATTACAAATGCAGGTGAGACAAACCCAAGTGGACAGAAGGTCCATACATGGTTTGTGCACATACACTGAATATTGATGAAACTGGTAGATTCTCACTACCATGCAAAATGAAAAAAAAAATATTCCTGTCAGTACAAGGCATGACAACAGGATACCAATACTACCAATGTTTCATAATTGTTCAACTAGGAGGCACATGTCTTCATTGTGTTATGTCGAACTGTTGTATTGTCACCGTGGGCCTGAGAGAAACGCAATTTCAATCCTCCGTATGTCCTGTGCATATTGGAGAATTGACAATAAAGTTGACTTTGACTTTGACATGTCTGGTTTAACCTTTTTTATTCAGATAATAAACTAAAACAAACTCTTAACCCTAACGTAGTTAAATGGAAACAAAATCCCAGATCCCCATGTCAATTGTTCATATGGACTGAGGACTTAAACCCACCAAAGTCCTATTGGTGTGCTTCCAAATTGTTTAACTTACCTTCTGTAGACTGTCAGTTTTCTCCTTCTTCTTATTCCTGCATTTAGCAGCAGCTATCTTATTTCTTTCCCGTCTTCTTTTCTTCCTCTCATTTTCCTCTGGGGTGATCTGAAATACATATGTTTCGTTTAACATCTTCAGAAAGGTCATGGGCTGATGACAGCATTTTTTTTAACTGATTGCAGAATACAAATTCAAAAGAAAAAAAGACAAGCATATATATGCTGAGGGAATTTCTTGGAAGTTTTGACATGTCAGTAACAAAACAATTTGATCCACTGAACAACCACTGATCTCTGGAAGAACTGCAACTGTCTAGCACTTCCACCATTACAAAAGACTGCAATACAGGGCATGTCTGAACCTGACAGAGTTCTGAGGTAATTAGTAAGAGGTATTTTGTTTGTACTTAATGTACAGTGCAGTCATCCAACTTTGCAAATGGAAATATCACAAACTTTCTGACACATGTTGAAAAATCCAAAAAAGCCCGTCAGAGTATAGATATTGAGATCAAAAGAAAATGCCGACTACCTCTGTCACCCTTCATTATGTCATGTATGTTTGGGCATGTTCTTTATATCCTACTGTAAAGCCGTGGGTTTAGCCATAGACATATATTCTAAACTTTCCCATGAAACCATTTAACATCGTAAAGGATAGTTTCATTTGCCAAAACCAAAGTATGTAGTAAAAATATTTGAAACGCTTTACTTTTAGTACATATCTATCCTAACTTAAAAAGAGCCTGTTGTAGATAGTTTTTACCTCTCTCTTAACCGGGAGCTCGGTGGTTCTTTCCGAGGTCGGGCTGGTGCAGTCACTCATCACGGAGCTCAGCCCGTTCGACAGACGTTTGTTCTGAATGGCGAAGCGCAGCTCCTCCTTAACCAGCGGCGTGAAGTTGGTGAAGTCCTCCAGTGTGAGTGAACCCGGTGGGGACAAGCAAGGTACCAGTGCAGACGCGCTGATCTCCGAGGGACCCAGTCCAGGATGCTGAAGCATCATACTGTTTACTGAAACAAAGAAAACGATGCGCTATATTCAGACTATTCACTTGCGACATGTGGGAAACTCTGCGCTAATTACGACACCCCGTGCGAGAAGGCGATTAACTTCATTGAAAATTTTAACTAAAAACATTCATGGTTAAAAGCGTGGACTGAAATGGTAAAATAAATAGACATCACATTTAGATCTACAACAAGGCATGGGCTAGTTTGGAAAGTCTCATTTTAAAAATTGCTTGTGATATTAGAATCTCTTGTACAATCATCTTGCAGCTATAGTCGTCTAATCCTCATTACATTTACATTTATAATCCTGTTGGATGTGTCTGTGGATAATTTCGAGATAACGTCTCAAAATCTCCCCTCATAAAATAAAAGAAAGGAGACATTGTTATTTTTCAACGGGGAATGGTGGGTAATGGGAAAGTTCTTTTCCCAAAAGATTTTGAAAAATACCCACGCCAATACTTCCTTTTCAGCACAGACAAGCTTAACCAGGCTGTTTCAGCAAACGTGCAGAATAATAAAAACACAGTAGGCTACAATGACTTTAGTTCATATCTGACAACTCTCGACAAGAAAAGTAAGGAGAGGGAACTGCTGTCGTGTTAATGTGTATACGGACTCTGATTAGTTAGCGCTGTTCGGTCAGTAATATGCAAGCAGGTTAACTATTCGAGGAATGTATAAGATGACAACTGTTAACAATGAAAATGATATGTTTTCTTTCTCCCTACACGTGTCAGTAAATAATAGGCTACCACAGTCTAACCAACTTTTGCGCAAATTACTTCTCACTTAGCTTGAACGAACGGGGTAAAAATGTTATATGAGCCGGGCTGTAGATTATAGCCAATGTAACGACTCTGTAGCTGGAAACCGAGTCGTCAATAAACGATTAGCTAACAACCGTAGTTCGACAGTCCACAATGTTTCTTCTTTAATCTACGAAGTTTCCTAACAGCCGACGACAACCTACCGGCGCAGTTATGATCACGCTACCACCTGCGTGTGAACTAAAAACTCCTGTTGGTGCACTCTCACGTAAACGATTCAGATTGGAACATACAGGTTATACAGGTGTTATGGCGACGCAATTCCGTCAAAGAACACTGCTCGGTTTTTACACCAATCAAAGAATTGTGAACCTCCTCGTTTGACACAGTTAGCGGTATGTTTAAAAAGTCAAAAAACAGTTACGGAATATAAGAACAATACACTACCTTTTGTGTCTTCAGGAATTTAACGTCATAGCAACTCTTGCTACAAATATAAAGCTCTAGGCTATAGCGTTACTTTCAACTCCAGATGCCAAAACCGCATAGAACGGATTGTTTTAAACAAAGTAACTAAAATGACAATGGTTAGTTTATACAGAACATTCCATCAACACAAATGTAGCAAACTTCATGAGAGAACAGTGTGAAAAAATTTTAAATCAATTCGCATAGCTAGCAGGCTACCTGCTGTAATTAGAAATAGCACTGTTCGTTTACAACGCGTTGGCTTTGATGAATGAACCAGCATATAGTGCCATAGCCTACATTCTACCTTCGGTTAAACGTCCCATGCTGTGGGAACTAGCGAGGGAATCCGTAGTTTAAACCCGACAATGAGAGACTAGACCTGCTTCAGACAAAATAGTACTGTCGTACTTACCTTTCAGATGGTTAAATATTCTCGGTTAAATATTATGTTGGAGAGCGCAAAACGCTATACTCCTGTTCTCGTTTGTGGGCTTCTTTAGTCTGAAGGGAAACTTACAGATATCGCCGATGTGTTGCATCACCCCTTTATATGGGAGACTCGCTCTGGCATTTAGTAGTAAGAGGGCTGGTCAGAAGTGACGTCATTCTATTTATAGTGTTTGGGGAAGCTTGTTCACGATGATGCAATCCAGCAACCCCGTGTATCACACCATAACAGGACAGGCGCGGCGCAGAGGGAATTTAACTCGTAACATTTCGGCCCTAATGAGCCAATAAAGACTTGCTGAGTTAATGACTTGATATCTATGGTATTTTCAATACCATTGTATGTAATTATCAGAAAAAAGGTCTGATTCACCTATGAACAAGAGATACTTCTCCCATTTGGTCTAACTTAGTAGTAGTAGTAATTCCACTGGAATAAGCAGTAGCCTGGTAGTTCTGTAGTAGTAGCAGTAATGATGATGAAGATGGTTATAATGATAATGATAATAATAATAATAATAATAATAATAATAATAATAATAATAATAATAATAATAATTCAATATCTTATACCCGTTAATTAATTTTACTGCTGTTGCTATCAAATATACTATCATAATGGGAGGAGTACACCAAGGTACTGTAATAATCTTTTTCAATTTTTATTATTTTTATTTTGGGCTAAAGAAGTATGAAATTTGGTTTTGCCGTGACAACTGTGAAAAATGACGAACGTTTATTAAGCGATGAAACACCGCTTTTAAAGTTTAGATTGTGTATACATATTCCGCGGGACCATAAATGTGCTTAAGATGTGTTTCGACAAAATTATTTGCTAAAGTCTTAAATCGATTAATAGGATTTCTGATCCTAAATTCATCATGGTCGTTGTGAATACAAGGCTGATTACATATGCTTGTGGTTCGATGTGGCTTATTGTTTTGTATCCTCTGTTCTACAATTGATGTTCATTGAGGTACACTTACAGTATATGCTCAAGTGCGTTATGCTCATGTGTTGCCTAGATGGGTGGTTACATTGTACTTTATGGTACCATATTAATATGTATTAATATGACCTTATTAATATGTAATATTAATAAGGTCAGAATTGATTTTACATATGAAGAATGATATGTAATCATAGCGATTTATAATTTACTAAATATGATTGCTTAGGTTAAAGCTTGTCATATCTTGTGTTCATGGAATAGTTTCAATTTAGCCGTGTTTCACTTGGAGTGAAATAATATGTGGATGCATTTAGAATCAGTATAAAGTCTAATCAGAGTGCAGTGACAGTGTAATCTTGATGATTCAAAAGTGCTCATGAGGGCATCATGTCAAACAGTGGTCATTTGGTAAGGTAATCACGTAAACAATATGGGCAAATATGCACAAAAATTTTTACTTGTGTCTTCCTTGAATTCATTGTAATGTCTTTCTCGGAATCAAGGCTTTCACCCCCTGCAATTGATGTCTGCTTTCACTTGAACAGTGATGTAAAGAATAATTATGTGCACTATTGTGAAGGTCTTAAGTGGCAAACACCAATGACTGTAGCTGCTATGTTTTCAACCCAACTGGAAATGACTGCTCTCATTGGAAAAAAAAAACAAAAAAACAAAACAAAACACTAACTTACTTTCAAGATGGTCACAGTCCATAGTGTGTACAGGGCACTGAACGGAAATTATAGATGGTTATTTATTAATCACACTCCATGAAATGCTTATTTATGGATGTCAATGAGGGTAATATCTGAGATAATAACCATGTTGCAATTTTGTTTGGCTGAGAAGGTACTACATTGATTAAACCCATAGATGTCAATGCAATTCCTTTACTGACAAAACCAAGGTTTGAACAAAATGAACAAACAAACAAAAAAGATATTTAACACAAATTACAGTATGCCATAAACCAACAACATATCAACTGTGCCTAGAATGCCTAGTCATACTGTGCAGGCTGTCCCAGTCATATGATTGTTTATGGGAAAGTGGCAAATGGAAATAAAAGAGCTGAAAAACTCCCAGTAATGTTTCCCATTATGCATCTGTGAAATAGATTTCAAAACCAAGACATGCTGATAATGCCCATTGGACAGAGATATGCCACTCTGACTTTTACTGATAGAAGATGCAGTCTTATCTCAGAAATGAGGACACTCAGAAAGAAAGTGAAGATATCAGAGATGGGCAGCTTTATAAGCACAGAGAAACACTGTCACTAAACCCTTGACATACATCCTAGTGCACCTCATATCAAGTGATTTGTTTTAAAACCCTATTTTTGTGTTAAACCTAAATATGTTTGACACCATTTAAAACAGGTTGATAAAGGTTGATATAATGTTTAGTTTTACTATACTAGTGTAGTAGTTGATCTGCTGGAACTTTCCCTAAGAGGAGACCCTAATATATATATTTTTTGTTTGGTTTTCATAACTTTATAATTTGTATGTTTGTGATCATATGAATTGAATAAGAAAAAAATAACGCCGAGACTCTTTCCTTCCATTCTCTGCAGATTAGGTCAATCAATTGTGTGTGCTCACAGGTGAGCCACTGGACTTCCCCTTACTGAGGATGTGCCTGTCATTATGAGAAAGTAAACAAACCTTCCAGAAAATAACAGGTTTTAAGGTCGAATGCACATATAATGGAACTATGGTTATTTTGTTCAGGGAATGCTGTCTGAGTCATAATCATTACGTGATCCAGTTTGAAAAAGTCCTCATTTTGAAAGCTTGTCCCTGTTGCTTTATAAAAATGCGAAATTTCCTAAGTTTTATGATATAGGGAGTTTAGGGAGTTTTTTATGATATAGGGGGTCATGTGATTTATCCAGGGCATGAATATTGATTACTTCTCAGAACAGGAGTGTTCTTCTCAAGCTGAAGATTACATACACTAAAGATAGCCTAGAGTGTTCATTTTAATCAGTAAATCACTGAATATAATCATTGGATATGATTGTTGAAATGAATAACAACAACTCTGATAACCATAATAATAGTAATAACAATAAGAATAAGACTAAGAAGAAGAAGAATTATGTTTTTATCATCTTTCAGGAACCTACAGATACTGTCCAAAGTAGTTAAAAGTACAAAAGTACAAATATAATACACTGAAAACCATGTCAGCTGGCACCAAACAAACAGTACAGACATTAAGGCAAGAGTAGCAATAAAAATAAAATAATAAAATAAATTTTAAAAAGCTAACGGTGCTTGCTGAAGAATATAAAAAAATGATAAAATCTTTGAAAAATGAATTATATACATTACATAAAGGACAAAACATTTAGATAGTTACATTGAATGTGTTATATATTATATTACACACATAGTGTTATTACATATGAACAAGTACAATATTATTAGATTTGGTATGGCAATGACCTTTAATGAATGATTCACTCTCCTGTTGCAGAGCATGATTCTGTTGGATTTGCCCTTTGCTTAGAGTGGACAGACATGCTTGCCTACTTCATGGTGCCGGAGAGTTAGCAGTAGGCTGGGTCTGGATTCCTCAGTGGGATGTGAAGTGCGGCTCCCTATAGTGTCCCTCCCTTCCAGCCTAAGCTCCTGTGTCCAAGTTCTGGAAACTTTCAGTTCATCTCAGAGCCACCCAACACTTTGCCATCCACACCCATTGCATCGACCCAAAGGTTACGTTTGTCTGTGTGTACATACACAACGTTGCCAAGGTGCAATGTCAGACAACTCATGACATCACCCTCTCTGTTTTCCATTCAGGAGTTTTGAGGACATTGGATAGAAACAAAAGAATCACTGGAGGGGGAGTTATTGGACCATGAAATGGTTAATATTTTACATGCTGTTTTTCAGATTAGTTCCATTTGTGTTTTGGAATGTAAACACTATCTGTGTTATCTTTCTTAAGTTGATTTACATTTGTTATGTATTTCAGTGGTGATTAATTAAAAAGACAACTCAAAGTGAGTTGGTTACTCCCATCTTGACCACTACATCCCAATACATTTTAATCTATGGCAGAAGGGTGATGACAATAGACAGCCAAATGGAATCTATGGTAAGACTTAGTACTAAGACAGCTCACAAGACAACTTTTTTTTGTATAGAGTAGTTAAAGTTGACACATTCAGCGACCAAAACCCCTATGTAAGGCAAAATATGGTCTTACATAAGGAGCCATACACAATTATTGTAGCAAAGGAGCGCACAACACAACATTTCATGCCATTATAACTGTCAAATCAAACATATTTACGCACAAGTTGTTAAGATGGCTATTCAGCTTGATTTGAATATACCAATGGCTGTACGCCTCAAAAAAGCCAAAACCCCTGACTACTTTTTCAAGTTGACTGTATCATTCCATACATCTGAGCTGTCAAAACATTAGGCTGTAATCACCTCAGAGTATTTGCTCTTTAGTCTACATAGACAGACAGGTGTTCAAAGGTCTAGGGTCATATAGTAGCCTGAAAAAGGATATTGAGGCATAACTAAAACTGGAATCAGATCAAAACTGACCCACCTACTAATAATAAATGATGAACCTTTCACTAATAGTCATTATCCTACTTGTCAGAGAACAACCAATTGTAAAAACATTGAAACTGCTCTAATTTGTGATTCACACATCAATCATTCTTGTTAATGTAATCTGGCTGTCATTGGCAATTACTGTATTATGATGCTGCAACTTTTACGGTGCATGTACTGTACAGCTATTCTAAATATCTGATATTTGATTTTGATCACAAAGTACTGTGAAAAATTTTAAGGCCAAGGTTAACCAGCTGCCAGATGCCCACTGCCTGATGAGAACTGACACACTCTATCAACATCATGTCATTCTTGTGATTATATATAAAATCAACTTTTTCGTTTCAGTTTCATAATTACTATTATCTTACACATTTTCCTGGTTGACTTATGTAGATTTTCATTTTGTCACAGTCACACAGCTGTGAGTGGTTTCTGATTCCATGAACACTGTGAATATGACCTCAGCTAATAATTAACCATGGTTGTGCAAGTCTAAATATCCACCATGGCTTACCTCAGGAATTTATGGTATAGACTTTTGGTCTCAGAACAATGGATTACACACAGTGACTGAATGCCTCATGGAACCTTTCAATCACCCACGTTTCAACCCATAAAATAGGGGATTGTAAACATATAAAACCTTTTGAAAAGCAAGATTAAATCTGATATAGCTTTATTCCAGGTCATAACGATTTAACAATTTTATTCTGAACCTTGTACTTAATTCTCATTTGTATTCTTATTCGGAATTACTTTATTTTTGCAATAGACGTTAGGATTCTAGTCAATATATTTCCAAAACAAATAAACGAACAAACATATGGCTGTGCTCAAATACACATAACTTTAAAAAGATCCTGTGATGATGATGATGATGATGGCTATTGAGATGGTGACGATGAGTCTAATTGCGTGAATAGTATTACTACTAATAGAACAGCATTTGTTTACAGAGCAATTTAAAACATTCGCAGCTGCATTACAGTTAGCTACGTCGCCTGAAATAACGCGTACTCTTCAGTCATCAGTTTTAAAACCAAATGATAGCAGGAGTTTAAGTCTACGATTGTTTGTAAAACGGTATTGTTACTTTAAGAAAGCGAGCCGTCTCCTTGTTTATTCTTACAACGAGGAGAACACGTCATCCTTTCCGGGAAGTGGAACAGTCATCCAGTTTTCCGCATAATATGCTACCCTCTCAGAGGTGGGAAAAGGAATCGGATCAGGCAGATTACTTAAAGGACAGGTACAAATAATTAAGAACAAATCGATGGTGATCATTTACGCTTTCGATCCGAGTGACACATCACATTCCAGTAAGGCGAAGGGCATGACTCATCTCGTGAAACCGATAAACATGTTCCCTACATCAAGAATCGTTGTTCTCGCAAAAATGATGTAATGGTCGGGCAATATTGTAGGCCTAGGCCTTTATAATTCGTCCTATTTGTGATAAACATGTTCATATAATGTTAGATATAATATTTTCAAGTGCACATTAGTTATATTTTCTTATGTTTATCCCCATTTGGAGTAGCCCGTATAAACGTGAAGCATTTGCGCCATCATGGATGAATTATTCGTGTCGGGAACAAAATAGCGTAGCATATTGTTTGAGTCAGGTATATCATAATGGACAACACACGTTATGTTTGCTTTAAATAAACAAATATAGACTTGTTCGTTGGCTTTTTATTTATAATTACATTTTGATTTCTTTCTTTAGATTTTTTTTGTGAGTAGCATTGCTTTGTGTGAATAAAATCTGAATAACGTTGTGAATATTATGTTTGGAATCAACAGGAATTTTCTTCGGTCCATTAAATGAAAAGTATTTGCCAGTGCTTTGTGTTTTATTACGCTATTCTGTGCTAGCATTTTCTTAACTACTTTCTACAGATCCAAAGGGTTTTTAAAATTTAGTTCGTATTTCATCATTCCTTCTTTGTTCTTAATTCTTGGCACTGAAAGTGCATATCCAAAACATTAGTTGAAGTAGACCGGCCAGATAGTTAGTCAACTTATCAACTTTGAGATTTTTGGGTAAAGGGAGTTAAAGGATTGATGATTGATTGTTGATTGATTGACCTTGCATGTTTGAGTGATGTCACTGCCTCTCTTGAAGACACAACTTTAATCCAAGGTTAATGACAAAAAATACCAGCCGGTGTGCTAAAGTAAATATCTTGCCACAATGATTTCACCTTTCTTGTATTTGTTGGAGTGGGCTGTGGCTGAGGACGTGCGTCTTGGTTCCTCATGATGTGTGTTAGAGAGACAGGTTTCATTTAGGAACTTGTCAGGCTTGTGTCCTGAATGTGAACTACAATGGAGCTTCACAAAAACTGCACTTTCAGGGGGCAGACAAAAGAAGTGGGCAGAAAGTAGTTGTAGATGTAAAAATAGGACCCGTGACTCATCAGATTTTAAGGCTCAGTGAAGCTGATGTTATCGTTACGTTGGCGTGGAGATCATTGAACTTCCTTTAAATAATCCTTTTGTAGTTTCCTTATTACATTCGCGCAGTTCTGAGCAGAAGAAGTCATGGTTATTTTAAAACTGGGATAAAGTGGGCCCACCTCTTCTGTGCTCAGCCTTGAATGCTGACCAGATTGTTGTGTATTTGTTTACCGTGCTGCAGCCATAGCAACCTTCCACCGCCAAATGGACTTTCATTTCAGGCATTCAGATAACAGCAGGGAAGCCATGGCTAGGACTCCCAAACCTTTCAGGAACTCTGACCTCATTTCCTTTTGAAGGGTGCATCATGTAGTGTGTTATTTTGGATTCGTATGTAAAAACGGTCGTACAAACATAGCAGACACATACCAATCGACTGTTTCCTTAAAAGCAAAGGACATGGAGCCAAAAATGTGTGTAACATATATAATATTTTCCCAAATATCATATTTTAGTTTTACTGACAGGGAAGCAGTCTTTGGAGGGGATAAGTATCATTTAATCTATACTTTTGTTGTTCATTGATAAGGTTTTTACATACTTATACAGTATACTATAATAATACTGCATAGTACTGCTGAAGTGTAGTCAATAATTATTCTGCCTCCAGCTCTTTTCACTCAAGCCTCCTTTTGATTTCGGTTGAAACAGGTGTTCCCAAGGACTTCTGTTCTCTTGACTACATGAAACTGTTGGTCCAGTCATCAGTTTCACTTTGAAACTTACAGAGGTCAACTGCGTGCTACAGAGCTTCTTTGAAATTCCGTCAGCACAGCCTTCGGCTGTATAGCACTATAGTACTGTATTTCTATTGTATGTTTACTTGTACAGCCTATACACGTGTAATGCTGAAGACTTTTTGAAAGTGTCATATTAAATGAAAGTAATATTAGGGCACATTTAATTAAATACCTTGCACACAGTATGATTTTACATTTAGGAAAAATATCTGCAACATTAAAAGTAAATTTACTGTTTGATATGAAATGAGAATTAAAATTTTGACTATTCACAGTGATTTTGAAATGCAATTTCCCCAATGCCATTTAGATATAAATTAAAGTAGTACTTTATTGTAAGATTGCTGGCCGGGCAGTTTTTTCCTGTCACCTCTCCAAAAGAAGAAAGAAGTAAATTGTTTATTTCTTTTTATTAATGTTTTCATTTGACATTGTATTTTACAATCTTCAGCATGACATCATGTCAAGTAAAGCACGTGGTTGTTTGTAACCTCCGTGAGTGATGATAAAAGAGAGGTGAGCCGTGGAGAGCTGTAAAGCCTGGAACCAGTAAGATTCATCGAGAGAAGTGACATCACCTCTTTCCTCCGTGGCGTGAGTGCTGCTTGCCTCATCATATCACATGATGAATAGTTAATGAGAGTACATCACAAAGGGCAACAAAAACAGACTGGTGTGAACATTCAGTGTTCCAGTGGCTGCCCACCTTCCGGTAACTCTGGGTTAACTAAAATACACCACTGTATGCTGCCTGGCCAATGCTTCAGGAAGTGTTCAACGACCTCAGACGGTAACATTTCATGTACATTTCTTTGCTGCACACAGGCTTGGTGTCATGAGGGAATGGTAATGACCCGTTTGATATGTTAATGATCCCCATTCCATCCTTTTGTTGGCCCAACCATAAAATATGCTGTCATACTTTAACCTGCGTTGATAACATTTGAAACTTTCTGTTGATTCATGATATATAATTGGTGTGAGTCACCTTGAAACCCTGGATAAGCTGACATTTAAGATGTGGGTGTGAGGGAGTGACTCATCTTAATATGATCAGAGGCTGTGCCAGCTATATGGCCAACAGTTCAGTTCAGGAAAATGACATTACAATGCACATAAAGAATATTGAAGAATTATATACAGTGTGTATACATATATATGTATACATATATATGTATATATATGTTGTTAATTCACACCTTGCAGACCCCACCTGCGGTCTTGGTACTAGAGAATTAAGACCAGATATATTATGTGCTAGATGTTTCACAGTTTGGGTAAGCAGGGCGACCTGATATAGAGAAACAACTAAGACTTGTTTTGAATGACATGGAACAAACTAAAAATGGCCACTCTATGTGAATGAAAAAAGCTTTGTTGGGTGAAATGAAGAGATGATCTGACCTCAGAACCAGTAATAATCACAGCACTTATAATAGTAATGTATAATATTATATGCATAATGTATAAGAAATAAATTCCTCATGTTATTTAACAAAATATTGGTGTTAGCCTACCAGGCAGTGCAAGGGTTGACTCCCCCTTATCTTCAATCCATCAATAGACCCTACATAGCAGACCTCCTTGACCTCTTAAGGATGTTTGGCTGTTCCCCCTCTCCCAATTATGCGTCACATTCATTGTTCATTGTTTATTGTCCATTGTCCATCTTGCCCCCTATATTGTAGTTTTGTTATTTGTAGTTTTTGTAGATTTGTAGTTTTTCATTTTTATAATAATGGAGATATTGCATTTCACTGATGTGTTGAATCTTAGACACGTTGCTTGTTTTGTGCAACATTCCCTGCGGTTAAATGCACTTTGCACATTAGGAGACGCTCTGGATAAGTGTCTGCTAAGTGACAAAATGTAATACAATATATATTAAATATTCCTTTACAATGTAACCTATATTATAAACAAAAGGAAATCAAATATTGACATTTGCATTACAAGTACGAATATGAATATATTGTAGAATATGTTGTCAAAATGTAATACATTCCTCAGTATTTGCGTAAGATTATGTACATGAATAGTGTCAATAAAATGTAATATCTGCCTCATACACATACTGCAAAGAGAGAACAAGAAAGGGGTGAAAGTCCCCCAGATATTTGCTTAGGCATATTCCACATTTACAACCTCCAGTACAAGTAAATTTTGTAACCTAAAAACCTGCTGAGTCACCTCTCTGTGTTTGATTTTTCTGGAAATATAACTTATGCAATTGGTCTGAAATGTTTACAGAAGGTATCTTCTGTAACCTGGGACTTCAGACAGTTTCATTCCATAGTCACATGACTGCTTCACAGGCTACTGTCATGTGATTGGGGAATTTCCTGTTACAGATCACGACAAAGACTACACTGTGTCATGTGATTACTGCAGTGCTAGGAGGAAAACACTCACAATTAGTCAGCATATTTACTCTGTTAATGTAACAATAACTCTATTATGAGCATCTACAGTGCCTTTCTTTTTTCTCTGACAACACAACATGACAACTATGTTTCATTCATCTGTCACATGACACTGAAAGCTGGACTTTTAATATTTTTGTGACCTATTATTATTTTTGCAATTTTATTTCACAATTTAGTGGTCATTTTTAAGCCCTTCAGACAGTTTAGTAATGTTTTTGTATGAATTATGTTATAGAGAGACCGCTATTCATTTCCTTATTGTAATTACTTGCTCTGACAATCAACACAGACTGCTATTACTCAGCTATGTTTGACTCATGGGGCATGTGACTGCAAGTTTGCTGAGTCATAATGAAATTCTGCTACTCTAAAAGTAATGTCATTTATGTTTAGGTATGGTGCCATCTAAATCATTTTACAGTACTTGTTTCTGTGTGACCTCTCAAGCAGAGAACACAATCAAACATATATGATCATATGTACATATACTGTACACTCATATACAGCAATGGTTATAGTAAGTAATGGCATTTCTTAAACACTATTCAAAGATTGCTGTGGTAAGTAGTAAAAGAAAATCAATTCAGAAGGAAAAATCATTCTGGTTTGAGTTAGCCTGACTACTTTAGATTTTCCCAGAAATTATCATCAAGGGGTCTTTGGGCTAACTGAGTTAAAAGAGTCAGTCATTTATTTTAAAAAGTATTAAAACAACTGGCAAAGATCCATCAGCTGTGAGGAGGTAATCTTGAATAAAAATCTAAAAATAAAAATCACAATGGGCTCTCTTTAACTGCCACCATCATGTATAATATTTTGTTTGACTGTTTGACTGATTGACAATCTCCTTATTGAATTGTATCCCTCAGTTTACATTTTGGAGGTTCTTAGCTGGGTGGATTAGAGTAGGGACACATCTCCTAAACAGTAATACTTAAGTTCCAGACCTCTTTGCGAAGCAGTACACCACGATTATATGCTTACTCCCTCAGACAGGCATAAATGCTTACTGCACACTGGCCCCCTGTGAACAGCCCACAAAGTGTGCAGCCAGTAACAGTGAATATGTGTTCTGAAATAATGTCATAAGTGTTCAATGGTAAGTGTTTTAGCATACAGTGACATATAGTGTGTAACAATTATCTATCATTATGTGCATAATACTAACATACACCTAACCTAACAATGCCTGAAAAGAACATGATAGGAATTCAGATAGGAAAGATAACTTACATAAAAGCGCTACTCTCATAGTGACTAACAGCAATTACTAGAGTTCATCAATTTTCACTTAAGGGTTTTAGTAACTGAATACTGGCTGATTGGAAAAGGACGTGTCCACCTTCTCAGATCTGAGTATTTTGAGTTTGATCTGAGCAGTTACCGGAAATTGAGGCATGGGCATGTTTTTGGAGACTGAAGACCAGCCTTGCAATGGTGCTCTGAAAAAGAAGAAGTGGGCTGGTGGCACTTTAGGGAGATGGCTGTAACCCAGACAGGACTGGACACAGACCTAGACCAGGCCCACATGGACAGGTTCTTCTGCTGTTGTTGAGGAAGAACCAGCATGACTGGATTACCAAAGCAAGAACTTTTGAAGGACAGCTTGTCATTGAGAGTAACTTCAAATTTATAAGATGTTGGAAGGGTCAAGATATTTCATTAAGGTCTATGTGGATAAATATATACAGTAACAGTCAAAAGTTTGGACACACCTGAAATAATGGGAAACATGCATTCAAAGACATTTTGATCTAAAGACCTATGCTGCCGTAAAATTCTTGAAATTTGTTTCTTAGACAAATATAAAATAGTCAAACTGATGTCTAAGTGTGAATTTCTTTCAAAAAAGAAAAAAAAAAACATTTCTGGCTGCTTTGAAGAATCCAAAATATAAGATAGTTCTGATTTGTTTTTTGGTCACGGCATAATTCCATTTATATTATTGCATAGTTTTGATGTCTTTACTATGATTCTGAAATGTAGATAATAGTGAAAATAAAGAATAAAAGTTCTGTCCAAACTTTTGACTGGTATTGTCATCGTAAGGTCCATAGCATTAATGCATAGGGAAAGTCCTAAAACTGGATAACTGGTCTGTCCTTTGTTGATGATATTTGCTCAGTGATTATTGTTTTTTACTGTACATTCTAATATTTCTAATGTCTTTTCTTCTAATAAACTCCCTTCTAAAAATCTCAAACTGTTCTTGTCCTTATATTGATTGTCCTTATACTGATGTAGACCCCTCTCCCTCATTGTCTTGTATTACTTGTATTTTAATGATTGTGGAAGATGCCAAATCCAATAAATATGCCAAATCCAATAAATATTTTTTTGCACAAAAAAGGATGTAGGAGGAAGCATTGTGGAACCATCCAGGCTTATTAAATTAGACATAATTTACATCTAAACCTAACATAAATCCACACAAATAGCTATTACAATAAATTGTAATATAATTACAACAGGTTCAACTAAACTTTGTCTTCAACTTTTTCATTACAAACTGTTTTTCATTAACTGTGTTTCTGAAGACAAAAAATACAATTCTTTGTAAGCCAAAGTTTAGTACAAATGTTGATTCAATCCAGGCTATAGTTCAGGGTTGTGGTCAAATGATCATACTGCTTACCTGCATACTAAGTGGACATTGGAATACATAGCCTTCTTATGATTGATTACACATAAACATAAGGTATATAATTCAACAATGAACAATAGATGCATCATTATCATACCATATTTTTATTTGTCACACACACTGTCATACCCACAAGTTTTTTTTTTTCCCTTTGGCTAGGGCAATAGCTGAATAGGGTCAAAGCTGAAAGTGTTTTTGTGGAAAAACTCAAGACTGAAAGCTTTGCTGATCCACATCTTGTGCAAGAGCTCCAGCAATCATGTGGCCTTCGTGTCATCTTAATGTGTTTCAGATGATAAGCAATTGACACTTCATCTCGAAATAAAACAAATCATTTGACCCAGTCAGTAATCATTAATAAAAGCAACCTGAACTTTGCAATGTTTCCTGATGAAGAAGCTAATGGTTCAACCTAAAACCTAATGCTCTTCTGCCCTGAGTTTATCATTAGTTTCGGGGCAGGGCGGGTGGGGGTGTTTGGTTCAGAGGTGTAACTGACCATGGCTGTAAAACAAGAGAGGCTGAGGAACTAAACATAAACGATCACCAAATAACTATTCCTGATCAAACACAGCATATATTAATAATACCAAATAAACAAAAAGTTACTCAAGGGTTGGCTTGACGTGCTGTCAAATGTACTGGAGTGAGCAATTCACTGGTTCATGATCACTTAGGGGATGTGTTTTTCAGTCATTTAATTATTTTTATTTAAAAGTAGTAATTATTTGAGGACGTAGCGAACAAAAATTGTCAGAGCGCTATTCTAATTCTGCAGTAAGAAAATTATAACAGCGTATGATGTTCCTGTCACAATGGTATACTGCCACCTGCTGTTTCATTAGGCAAACTACATTATGTTTTCAGAACATGCCTAGATAATGAGACGTGGGAGCCACTTTCGGTGTCCAGGGAAGTTGATGCAATTCTTCTTGTCAGAAGCTGTAGGCGTAAGTATAAGACTAGTTGGGAACAGATTAACACCTTCCTGGATACAACTAAGCTGAATCTGACATCATGCACTTGAGTGCCTTTTGCTTGGGCAGGGAATTCTTGTGCTGAATTCCCACAGGTTACAAAGCACCAGCTAAATGAAAAAGTGACACTGCTTTCAACGAATAAATGTGACATACGTGCCTCGGCGTACAGTGACAGTTACCGACAATGATGCTGTTGATGATGACATCAAATGTCATGCCAGTGCTGGTTTCACAATCACCCGCCTGACCATCAGTTTCCGCAAGACTGAAGTTGAGCAACAAACAACACAGATGGGTGAATGGAAGTGGCAAGCTGGATATGGTATGAGCAAAGAGAAAAACCACAAGAGCAGTTCCTCCAGTACATGTGCTTGGCGTACATGCGCATCTGCGCGTCCACCTCTCTGCTTTGCACTGTGGCACCCCAGAAAGCCAGGAACTAGAGTACAGTGGATGTGGAGCAGGTACGGGACCTTACATTACATTATTGTCATTTAGCAGACACTCTTATCCGGAGTGACTTACGTATGTTACAATTTTAATGTTGTCCATTTTTACAGCTGGACATTTACTGACGCAATTGTGGGTTAAGGTACAGCAGCAGTGCCCCAACATGGAATTGAACTGGCAACCTTTTGGTCACAAGCCTTACCACTATGCTACACTGCTGCCACAGTATTGCTTGTAAAATGCGGTGCCCAGCAAGCACACAGCAATACGCACCCAAGGCTCGGTGTGCTCCAACCCTGAGTAATTTTTCCCATCATCCATTCACCTCAAACTAAAATGAAGTTTCCAAGTTACTGGACCCTGTAATATCGAATGTAATGATGGGTGGCTGACAGTGTAGCATAATGGTAAGGAGCAGGGCTCGTAGCCAAAATGTTGCTGGTTCGATTCCCTGCTGGGGCACTGGCGTTATAGGCAAGGTATTTAAAACACAATTGCCTCAGTAAATATCCAGCTGTATGAATGGATAAAACTGTAACCTATATAAGTCCCTCTGGGTAAGCCCATTTGCTAAATGACAACTATGCAATGTAATGTGTTAGTGAGGGGCTTATCTTGAGTGAGCTCTGTGACACTCTCACCACTTTGTACTTCCTATCTGCAATCAACCAGTGAAGTGGCATTATCCAAAGACCGCTTTACTCACACAGCTGATCTGAGGTCTGGGCTCTCCAACATACAGTAGCTGTGTGAAAGTGTCACAGACTGCCATGAAACACAAGCAGCTCTCATCTTTCATATAAATATTCTTCTAAATGTAGGATGTAGTGTCTGGCAAGCTATGAAGAGTAATTGGAGCAAATATGCATCTATAGACAATATTCAAATTAAGATCAACCAGCATGCAGACTGAATTATTTCTTTGGAAAAATGGACTGCAACTAAATGCAAGAGTGTTTGAGGCACAAATGTACAAACTGATCTCCACATAAAAGGAGGAGAAAAACCATGGGGTCCAATCATCAGTGAACAAATGCAATTTCATGTGTCTTCGATCTGCTGCTTGCATCGTTCACATCCAACGTGGCATGGACATTACAGGAGCGTTTATGTCCCTCTGGGAAATCAGCCAGACTTACAAATGAGCATGAGGGTATTACTGAAGTGCTGTGCACGAGTACAGAATATTGCCTGAAAAGCACTGCAGTCAAGGAGGCATCAATAAACACCGATTTCCTCTCGTCCCACATTGGACTCGTCACATGGACAGTACTCTCTCCATTCACCATCACGCAGGAATACACAATAATTCCAAGTGTGAACAGCAGCGGTAAGAGAAGTTCCTTACACTATCCACATTTTCCAAGAAAATATCTATTAACTAGGATACTTTGCTTCACAAAGTGAGTCCGCAATTTTCCTTTTCTAATTTTCTTAAAATTGTGTTGAGGTTATGTACGTTCTTGATATTTTTCTTTGTCCACCAAAGATCAAGAACAACAAGCCCAGAAAAATACTGTTTAAAACAATATGTATTTATTACAGGCACCAATTACATACAATAATCGGTGGAATGCAATATGTATTTTTCTACATTCCTGCTCTGGGGATATCAGGCTAGTTTGAGCAAGGCCCATAAAGACATGACCAAGACCCCATTGGACTTCAGATACTTGATAATACATCTGAAGTACTGAGGTCTGTAAAGACAGGAACTGAATGATTCTAAGTCATAATTAGCCAAGTCCAGGTGTGTTTATTATGTAAATTAATACTTGGGGAGCATTTACATAACCGACCAGGAAACAAAAATGAGAACCAACCCAAAATGACACCTTAAAAATACAACAATGTAAACCTTAATTAATGTTTCAGAAATATTAATATTTTATTTTCATTTATGGTTTATTCATATTATTCACATTATGCTAAAAACATACTTTCACATTAAAAAAATCACACCTTGATGCCCAAAGGAATCAATAATATCATGTCTTTTGAAAAGCAAACAAATTTGACTGCTATAAGGAGCCGTTTCTTTCCACCTTTTTAAATATTTAGAGCCACAATAAGAAACGTAGGAAAAACATGAAAAACAACCATGACACTCCCCTGTAGCTTCTCCCTTCAAACAAGTGTACAATTTAGAATTGTGCCAAATACACCATCAGTGGTGTGTCCTCCAAAGCTCTATGCAATTTCAAAAGGAAGAAAAAAAAAAAAGACAGATATCCTATACAATGGTACCTGTTGGCACTTTACATGGTACCATCTAATCCGCTCTGCTAACATGGTTTGTGACGTCGCACCAGTGATCCTGGACAAGTTGCCTAGGAGTTCAAACATCAGTGATCAACACAAATCGTTAAACTTGGTTGGTGCTGCTGTATGTGGAAATAAAACATAGACATTATCACAAACTCGCACCATGGGCAGATTCAACACCTGAACCACTCTACTGAACGCTGTAGTGTATACATACTGTGTTAGAAAAGTACAGAAAATGCTTGCTGATGTCTACGCTTACGACTGCTACAGCAGCTAGCTATTAAATTATGAGGGTTGGCTTCAGGAAGGGTGGTTTTATCATATCTTAGGCATGTCCTGGGGCTATTAGGATGACATGTAATGGGCCAAAACGGTGGATTTTTCAGCATTCAGGGTGCCTTGAGCTTGGAAGTCTCCACTCTTGGGGACTGAGGTGCTGAACTACATTCCACATCGGACATTCCTCCAGCTGAGAGCAGAGCTGTAACTTCAACAAACTCTGAGGTGAAGACCGATGGCTCCAAAACCCCTTTCCTTGCTTGGACATTTCCCTCAAAGCAGGGAGTGCAAGTCTGTTTTTTTCCCCTCATTCCAAATGCATAAGGACAGAGAGTCATGCTGAGATATGCTGAGGCCCCTGCACGGAGGAGATCTGTCAGGAATGTTATTAGTGCACCTGCGTCTCTGTTGGTTATTTCTGCTGTTCGTTGGGGCTGCTGAATGCTTCATACACATTGGCAGAAAACTCCTTCATTTGCTCAATCATAAGAAGGTCCTGCAAACACAGAAACAAAACCTTAGAAAGAAATATCGGTTTATGTTCCTGATCATTTCTTGGCAAAGCAATAATATCTTTGAATTGCACTGTGGGTGTTACCTGAACAAAGTGACTTGGTATTTCACTGCATATCGAGTGTATCTGTCCATTTACAATGGGGATAATTTTGGCAAGTGGTAGACTGACATGCGTTAGGCTGCAAGACAGTGGAGGAGATGCAGACAGTCTGATAAATGTTTCATTAATACAGTACACACAGGCTTTCAAAATTACTCTGCAACAAGTGGGTATCACTTAAGAGCATCTCTCTATTGTAAACATCTTAAGATTAGCATACAGTGACACATTAATAATCCTTAACTCATTATGTTGACCATGATAATCAATATAACAACCATTATGTATGGTGCATGAATGCACTCTAAAGCATAAAAGACAACCATGATCATTGAATGGAACTATCAAACACATACTGACACAGTGCTATACTTTTTTTTATTTCTGGTTGTATTTTAGAAATGACAAGACAGATGGAGTCCCTGACCTATCAGGTGCACTGCAGTGGCTGGCGTCTCCCTGCTGGGGGCGGAAGAACTCGGCCATGTTGTCCAGGAAACGACTGAAGCCTCGACTCAGGCAGGTGTTGAGAACAGTATGGAAGTCTGGGCTGCGGGGGGGCATACAAATGTCACAGACACCTGGAACACTCTCTAAACCTGTTTCATTGTTCACAGCTCTTAAGAACACTTAGGGTACGTTGCATTGAGTCTCTACAAGAACTGGTGATTTCAGATTAAAGCATTCAAACAGCACTGTGGGAGACAGCATGAGACTACACTCAGAACGTCTGACTCACCTTTCCAGCATATCTCTGGTCTCATTCAGCAGCTTTATAGTTGCAATGTCATTCTCTGTCAGGCCACAGGCCTGCAGGCAGACAGACATACAACACAAAATTCGGTCAGCTCTCACGTTTCAAAAATAATCAAGCCAGCATTACAGTTAAGGTTCATCACCCACCACATTTAAATTCAGGGGTTTAAAAAGGTCATGACCGTGAGCGATGGGGTGCTGCCAGTCACTGGTGTCAATGAGTGAGGCATTTCCTAAAAAAAAGTGGCCCCTGTTACCTGGGCAGCCAGTGTGCTCTCCTCATCTGGCATCATGTACCAGGACAGAGGCTTTCGTGTGGAGGAGCTGCCACCCTTCTCTATGTGTGCTCTGATCTGGTTTAAGTGCTGCTCCAGCTCCTGCAGGGACAGGCTCTGTTTCAGGGAAATGCTGTGGATGTAAAGAACACAAACACACTGGTTACCCTCAGCTAAGCAGCTCCATCAGACTCCATGTTAAACATCTGAGTCCATGACCAAGATGACTGCTTTTCCAAACCACAGTCCCTCGCGTGTCGGGTTAGTCAGCACAGGACTTACCTGCCTATAACTTCTCGTACAGCTTGTTTCACTACAGTCATCAATTCATGCAGCCCTTTGAAGAGAGAGAGAGAGATCAGTGTCAAAAATCAAAAAGATGAGTCCAAACAATGCCCCATTTGCTTGTCTTTCTTTGTACAGCGTACAAAGAAGGGCAACTAAATTAGTTCCTGGCATGAAATATAAAAGCTACAAGGAAAGACTCAAGTCACTGAACCTATTTAGACTAAGCGAGAGGAGGCTTAGGGGTGAATTAATTGAGGTATTTAAATTAATAAAAGGAATCAATAAGGTTAACTATAATAGATTCTTTAGGGTGAGTTCAGTCTGTAAAACAAGAGGACATTAATGAAAACTAGTTAAGATTAAGTTCTGCACTGATATAAGGAAATATTATTTTACACAAAGAGTTATCAATACATGGAATAGGTTGCCAGGTCATGTAGTTGAGGCAGAGACCCTTGCTGTGTTCAAGTCTAGACTTGATGCAGTTTTGGATACTCTTTAATTAAGAAATGGCGAGCTCAGTTGGGCCAAATGGCCTGTTCTCGTCATCATATGTTCTTATGTCCTAACATGTGTCTCTTTCTCAGTCACTTGACTGGTTTTTAATACAACCCTGTAATCATTATGCCACCAACATAGCTCTTGTTTTTTTTCTATTTGTTTGATTTAGATATTGTTTTTCCTGCCTTTCATAATACAGTAATGTTTTTGTATAAATTGCTATGTACCGAAGAGTGAAATGCTAATAAAATATAGTGACTTAATTGCACTCTTACAGCACAATGGGATCATGCTCATGTTTTGATGTGGGGTTCAATTATTCCATAACACCTTCTAATTCAACCAAATATTAGAAGGGCCCCACACTGAAAACCACAGTAGGTGATTACTCACCATCACCTAGGAGATGCTGGATGCTGGAGAGGTACTGCTGTTGTACATCGGGCGGGGCTTGGGGAGTCTGCAGGACACATGACCCAGTGAGATGTCACTGCAGACGCAGGGCACTTCTGATCAAGGTTTACAAGCGAATACACCAGACTTACCACTCCATTCTTGCTGACGGAGTTATCCAAATACAAGTAGCCACCAATTATGTTGAGCTGGACACGGAGAAGAACAACTAACATGCAGGTGCTGTAAACGGCCACTATGCTTCTAGTGAAACCTGGGGCAAAAAAAGTAAAGCTTATGCCATAAAAAGAAACATTCCTCACTTAGCAATAATGCAGACAATAACCAAGATAAGTAGTAATGCCTTGAAAATAGCTTTGCAACTTACTTATTATCTTCAGATCCTCCCAGATCTCCAGTTTATTGGCTGGCCTACACCAGAGAAAAAGAATCACTATAAATCGATTCCCATGATTTTGACTGATATTACACACTGTGAACCACTCACTTGTTCTTCAGCAATGTCGTGAGGCTCTCTGAATTTAGATTTTGTATGATGGCTTCTCTCAGGGTAGGTAGCATCGATAAGACTGCAAGAACAACAAACTCAATATGATCTCTCCATTCATGAGTTTTAAGATATCTGTTCTTCTACAAATGTTACAGTTATGATCAATCCCTCCAATATCAAATGCATTCAGTAAACTTAAGTATGGATAGGCTGTGTCAAGTATATCTTCATTAGATGGCAGCTTTATTTTGATCAAACTGTGGACACAATCTAACAGTTGCTTCCTTGGAGTTTGTCTTAATTAACTTTGACAAAACATTGCAAATTTAAATAACATTAGCTAGCATCAGCATTTCATTTCGAGGTATGTGGACAACAAACGGCAACCTAGCTCCGTTGGATTTCAACAAAACATCTCTCCATCTCTCTCTATAAGGTTCCTGTACACATGCTGGTTTATGTTGAGGCTGAACGAAAAAATGTTGATATTACCTGTCATGTTGCACGTTCTCTGGTTGCTTTCGAAGTGATACTGACGTCTGGCTTGGGAGATATATTCTGCTGCTTCCCGCTCCTGAATCTCTCTAATTTTCCATTGCGCATACTTACCCAAAAGATAAACACCTTTTAAAAAGAAATTCAATAGTCTGTCAGTAATCAAACTCTTGAAATGTAGCTAACTGAATTGTTATCTCGCTAGGTACCCATATCACCACACAATCTACCGAGCTGGCTAATTACAATAATTCAGCAAACATGCCATATCCACCGTCGACAAATTAACCTAGTTAGCTAGCGATCTAAATAGATGGCTGGCAGGCATTGCATGACATCATGGTATTAGCTGGCTGCCCAAACCCACTTATAAACCAAACTAGCAAGCAAGTAAGTTATCTATTTAGTCTGACAGTATTTAGATAATGTTAACATCACAGAGGGCTAGACAGTTCTTATACAATACTAGATTAAATATTCTACACGTTATCTTGCTAACGTTAGCTAATGAGCATCACTTCATATTTCCGACCTCACGTAACTACATAGCTAATGTTATAGCATAGTTTGCTGGCAGGCCAGCCTCAATCACTACCTTGCTAGCTAGCTAACTAGCCAACACACACACACAGCTTGCTAAGCTGACTAACTTGCTAACTAACGTAATTTAGAAATACCTCCAACAACAGCCCCAGCGAAAATAAATTTCCTTTTATGGCGCTTAAGAAAATTCCACGTGGACACTAACATTTCCGAACGATCGCAGATCGCAAACTAAAAATAAAGAATACAACAGCTTTATGTTTTCAGCTATCTGTCTCAGTTCCGCATGACATGGGGACTGGTTGGAAGGCTAGCTAGCTAGGCTAACGCAAAGGAGCTCTCCGATTCTGCTCTCGAGTTCTACGATCGCCTCAACTGCCTGGAGTGTCCTGTACACTTATATTTCCCCACCAAATATTCTACGGATAAACAGTTCCGAGTTCCGAACAGTTTAACCGGAACGGCATGTCTCCCCTGATCTTCTAGACGTATGCAAGCAGACATCCACAAGAAAGTTAAGTTTGTCCTGGGATTGTTATAAATCTCATATTGGAGGTGGTGTTTGACAACAAAACGTGTTCGCTAGCTACCTAGCTAACTAGCTATCGAGCGAATAGTCCCAAACTGTGGTTTTATGAATATGGAGACAAAATTAGAGGAAACCCCTGCAGATCTGGAAGACTCTTTTAGTCCGTCATCTGAAGAGATAGAAAGCTGGATGCAGAAAGCTTTTGACATGGTAAGACGTATATCAATAGATAGTTAGCTGTCTAAACCTAATGTATTGTGAAGGTGATGTTTTGTATCCATCGACCTAGCTAGTTGCCTCTTTTATGACCAAATGCCTGAATCTGTATTCAGCACTGAAAACCGCGAGCTGCTATACAAACTTCCATCTTTTGGTAGGCTAAAGAGGCTTTGGAGAGCGGAGAAGTACCTGTTGGATGTTTAATGGTGTACAACAGTGAAATTCTGGGCAAAGGGAGAAATGAAGTGAATGAAACCAAAAATGTGAGTATCATTCTGAATGGGATCGTAAATGTGGGTTAACCTTTAGAAATGAGCAAAGTGGGCACAAGGTCCGTTTGGGGTGCTGTGTGTTGTGGATTCATTGACAGACTTAAGGTGTACGTTCATTTAGTGCAGTGTTTCCCAACCCTCTCCTGGAGCACCCCTTGTCCCGCATGCGTTAGATCTCTCCCTGCTCCAGCACAGCTGATTCATACAATCAACTCGTTATGAACTTCTGAAGCTGCTTAATAATAAACTGATCATTTCAATCAGCTGTGTTGGAGCAGGGAGAGATCTAAAACATGCAGGACAAGGGGTCCTCCAAGAGAGCTTTGGGAAACGCTGATTTAGTGGTCTTCTGCTATATTCAAACCACGAAATGCAGTGAACCACAAAAGTGAGAGAGGTGCGTGATTTTGTCTAGTGATGTTTGTGAGCAATCTAAAACTTAACACGAATGTCCCTAACTTTATTGCACAATCTGTTTTATGTTTCTTTTTAGAATGTTACTCTTAAAGTAATTTATATTTGTTAACGATAAAGATCCCATGGCATGATCAGCTCATTCTTGTACATGTATTTGCTGAAATATCATTAGATGGTGTGATAGCAGATGTTGAAAAAATGCATTTGATGAACGGTAAGTTAGCTTCCTTCAAGAACAAAAATTTCAAACACATTTGACAGGCAGTTATCAGTCACATTCCAAAAATAAATCAGCAGATCAGTTGAAGGGTTATGACAGTGTGGTGTGGTCTGAAAGGGAAAGAACAAACCGTTTTAGCTGGGAAGAACAGCCTGTTCTCACCATTAAACTCCTTAAGTTCTCAGGTTTTTTCACATATTGTTAATTTACTTGACTAACAACCTTATGAAAGATTGTTTTTCCTTGGGTTTATGTTCCAGGCCACTCGGCATGCAGAAATGGTGGCTCTGGACCAGGTGCTGGAGTGGTGTCGTCAGGAGAACAGGGACCCTGTGGAAGTGTTTAAGCAGACCGTGCTCTATGTGACTGTGGAGCCGTGCATCATGTGTGCTGGGGCCTTGCGCTTGCTGAGTATCCTATAGTCCTGAAAAATCCCACTCTACACTACCCTTAACAATGGGATATGATACGTAGCTGTCACTTTTCTATTATTTTCTTGTCAGTCACTAATTCATGAAGAGCTCTGCAATCACCATTTTTTCAAATTGAAGCTAACATACTAAAGCGTCACTGCGTTCAACATGTTCATTCGATAACATGCAATCTCCTTATATACCTCCTAAACTCTGAGGCCTTGCCACAGGTGAACAAATTGATTGGAGATGCCACTCCATTTATACCGAGCACTTTAGTGATCTCTTTGCATTGATCACTAGGAGATAATAGATAAATGTAATGGCATATAATGAGGGTAGATTACTCCTGAAAAGCAGTTTCCCTGATGAACTTGCACGCCTATGTACTCCTCTATCATGACCTGGATCCTAAAATCCTTTTCATCTGTGCAGCTGGTTAGGTTATGTTTGTAACTCAGACTTCAGACTTGAGCTTTAGCCATTAAATTAAAACAAAAACTGGTGTTAGCCTTAGCTGTGACTAGAGTCAAGCCTGGGGAGGCTGGGGTATTTTTATTGTGGGTGAACTGTGGATGTGATGCGTATAATGGGTTGCTCTGGCTGAACACTTATTTTTCCTCAGAGGTGCCATGCTCAGAATGCCAGATGGCTGTGGCAGTATGTTTTTCAGCTCTTCCATTCTTTTTGCTGCATGGTGCATCAGCTCCAGTGACAGGCTCTTGTGAAGGCTTCGGCTCCAACAGATATGCATGGCTTATATGTGACCCTCCTTCACTTTCCATTCAGTGTTCCCAATTAGGTTGTTCTCTAAACATGCATCATTGACCCGAGTGTCCCAAGTTTTCTTGTCTATGTCAGGTAGGAGGCCCAAGTTCCTGTCAGTTACACTTCCTAATGATGGTATTGTAGTACTTCCTGGTTTTCACTTTCTGATAAGCCCTTCCATAGTGCACACTCACTGAAAACAGAAAATTCAGAATAAATGGAGAGAGAAAAATGTGAAGGTACTGCTGCAGCCACCCAATCAACCCTCATTCAAGCCATTGCATACCTGGTGTGTTTCGCTGTAATGCTCAAACTCTTCTGAAGATGGTATAATCTGTCTCTCTGTGTCTCTTTAAAATAATAGACTATGTTGGCTACAGTAAAACATCTTTCTCTTTCAACTTCAGCTTTTGGTGAATTCTAGATGTAATGATTACAGACTGTGATCATACTGGCCTGTTTTCCTTTTACATGTGGCAAATCAGTGCTCAATTCGGTTTGTTCTGAATTGCTGAAATAAGGCTTTGGACTGATTGATCAAATTTCCTTAAAATGTTTCTCACAGTTCCACAAAGTAATTTGGGTATTTGGGTAGGGCATATCCTTATCTGAAGATTAGATTCTCTGATGTCAGTTTTTGAGTTTTGTGGTTGGTTTTTAATTTTGCACATTATACAAGAATGTTGGATAAAGCTGTGAAACTTACCTCTAATGCAATGCTGTCCAGGTGGCAGGATTCCAATGGGCAAAAATAGTAAGTCTCAAATAATGAAGGGCAGAAAAATGTGTTCAGCATTCCAGAACAATGGGGCAATTTATGTACAGCAGCTGGGCACAAGTTCATTTAGCAGGAAGAGTGGGTGCCTTAACTGTGGGACAGACATCCCACTGGTGGTGTATGGGTGCAGAAATGAGCGGTTTGGTGGCTGTGGATCCGTCCTGAACATCCCTGCAGATGAGCTGGCTTGCAGTGGAGCCCCATTCAAGGTACTGTATAGCCTGCTTGACCTCTGCAATGCGCGCTGGACCAGCAGGTCGAAAACAACCTGTCTGTCTGGGCTCTCATACATGCTGTTTACACTCATTCTCTACCTGTTCATATCCGATGACAGCCAATCATACAGTAAAATCCTTACTGCTTATGACTGGATCTTGGATTCTAATGTCTGTAGTTGAATGAGTAAAATTTACACTGTCATGCAATTAGGCTGAACGAGCAATTATTGTTTTTGCCATTATGGCTTCCGTGTTTGTCCACTGAACCCCAGGTGTTAGTGTTTGCTTCTGTACATTGGGGACAGGAAGTCTTAACCTGGCAGCACTAATTCTGTCTCCTACGTTACAGATATGCTTTACGGACCTGGAAAAGACACCAAATCTCAACATCTGCCTTTATTGTTTATTTAGTTAAAATATTTTAGGAATGACATGTACTGTCTTGTAATTTTTCCTCGGTTTGTCTATGACAATGTGAACATATTGAATATGAGGACATAGACACTCAGTATTTGGTTGAAATGAATGAATGCATCAATCACACAGTCAATCAGTTCATCAACCTGTCATTGAATTTGTTATAGCTATTTTTTTTTTTTTTTATACAATTATCACAAAGCACTGCAGAGAGGAAGTTTCCCAGGGAAGCAAAAAAAAAAAAACATAGAAAACCGAGGCCAAAAGCATGCATTAGAGCAGTCCTTTGCAGCGAAGCACCAAGACTGAACTTGCATTCTTCCGCTGTTTAGTGTGTATCAGGCTTCAGAGCTGATGAGGCCGTGGAGATGCTGAAGGCATTTTACAAACAGGAGAACCCCAATGGTAAGAGTCTATGATGTAATGCCCACTGTGTCTGATTACAGACAATGCATTCATTGTATGTGACTGAATAAGTGCTGTGTGTTTGCATGACCCTCACACTTATGCTTGCCTTTGCTTTTAGCCCCTAAGCCTAGAACAAGGAAGGACTGAAGTAATCCAAAGCAAAGAGGACAGTTTTTCATGTGTCCAGCAGGGGGCTCCAGTCACCAGGCAATAAAGTCCAAGACCTGGAAAGCAGTGCTGTAGAGGAGACAATGGTTTCTCTGAAATGAACTGGAAAAACAGCCCTGTTGTACTGTGAATCGCGCTAGGATTCCTCCTGGATATATTAAGTACATCCTTTGAGGACCGTCTTGTATATTTTAGCTGAGTTATATCAGTTCTCCCTCTAATGATTACAACACTGGAATTATGTGTAGTTATTAAAGCTGTATTTTGTGTATGGTAAAAGGTGTTTTGAATCTCTCCTTTGTTTATTCAGCCTACATGATTTCAGCGCACAGCGTACAATAGACACCTTTGTTGTTCTGTGTTTAATATGGTTTGAAGTTGGTTACAGTGCTGAAGGATGCTTTTGTGCAGCTCAGCGCTGTGCTGGTGAAAGCAGCCCGTGAGCCTCTCTCCTCTGCGGCTTTCCTGCAAGGCAGTGGGCAGCGGGCAGAGCAGTGGTTCACAGCGCAGACAGACGTTGGCAGGGGCAGGACAGCGCTGGAGCACTGAGTGGGTTTGCCTCCAGCCTGCGCCTCGTGTCCTCACACAACCCCGGGTCCCAAGCTCCAGTTCCCTCCGTTTCCCCGGTACAGGTGCGCGAGCCGTCTGTTAGGGTCGCTGTGCTGTTCCTGTTCAGTGTCGGCGTTGGATTCCGGCATAGTCTGTCTCCGTTTTGACGGCCTGTCAGAGGGATTAGTGGCATTTGGAAAGACCCCCCCTCCTTTCCACCGTATAATCTGTTCACTCTCTGATTTTTCTGTTCTCCATCATCCGAGTTGGTAAACCAGAACGGGATGAGGAATGTAGTGATATGTACAGAAAGCTTTTTGTGTTCCAGCAGTGCCTTGTTAGAAAGGTTTCACACCAGGCTGAGCCAAGGATCTCAATGTATTTGGCTTACTTTTATGAACTAAATTTGGGAAATTGGATATTTTATTTATGGTGAAATTCAAAATCAGTTTTACACTACATAGGCTTTTGTTTTGAAATGTGGACTAACGGTGGTTACCATGTCAGCCAGCTGGGTTAGTCATGATGTTCTGTTGAAACAATTGAAATGTCATCATACCTCTTCTGTCTTGTTTGTTCTACACAGAACACAAAAACCAAACATGTAAGAAGGCATCTGGCAAGAATGTGGTGGATTTGCTTTGTGAAATCTAAACGGTTTCACAAAAGCTGAATGCGCTGACCGTGGCACCGCAGGTAATTACAGCTAAATTCAGGTGTCACAAGTTTCAGCAATCAAAGAAGAAAGTACAGGGCAGGGCCAGCATTGTCAAGTGCTCAGCTTGGGTTGTGTGCCAGCATTGTTCACAGATGTGAGTCACATTAGAAGAAAGAACATGAAATGGCAAAATAAACCCAAAGCACCCACGCTGTCCCTTCCCTCTGTCAGCTGGGCTCCCACATTTCATGTGCCACATTTCATATATCTCTGCACTTCCCCATCGCATGCACACACCACTTAAACCGTCAGTCTTGGGGGTGGGGATTGACATTAAGCGCCTGTACCACAAAAGGCAAATTTGTACCCAAGCTTTTAGCTGCTGGTGCAGTCTCCATTGAAGGTCTGCTGCATTAGTAATGCCAAAAACACTTTTCCTGTTTATCGGTTGAGATCTCTCTGCGGGGACTAAGTGAAGTCTGAATGTTACATCATGGTATGTTACATTATTTATTCATTTGGTAGTTGGCATATATTCCATTTTTACATACTAAAATATTTGCATTTCTGGTCACTTATGTAATTCAGCAGGACTTACTGAACAGTGCCCAACCTGGGATTTGAAACCAAACCCTTCTGGTTACTGATCTGTTCCCTCACTGGTGCATCACTGCATGGAAGTCCTGCTTCAACACTTCTGTCAGTATTGAGGCACAAAGTCAAGCTCAGAACGGCTGCCCCCATTCTTAGATTTTTATTGCTTTCAGACCGGCCTGGTGTGTTTGAATGAGTGTCAGTGGCGGTCCCTTTTTGCAGCGGCGTAATTCTGAGATGCAGATGCAGCCGCTCGTCAGACATGCTGTGCTGCAGTATGTTCCACATGTGACTCACTGTGAGGCTGGCAGAACTTCATCTGAGCTGCGCTTCCCTTAAAGGGTCCCCTTTCTTTCCTGCGATCTCTTGCTAAGTGTCCTGTGTGTTTTTCCGGGACCTGTTACTAAGTGCTAGATGGACATTCTGTATCAGTATGGGGAAACAAAGACTATAAAACCGAGCAGTAACATTTTCATTAGGGCCCCCTCGATGAAATGCCTAACAATCCCAAGAGTTTTTGTTCTATGCTGTGTGATGACTCCTTGATTGCTGATAATGCATTCTGCATACTTATTTTTATCTGAGCAAAATATGTTTACAATTATCAGGGCTTGTACAATGTTTGCAGGTTTGCAGTAAAATATTTTAAAATGCATTATAGATAATACTGCTGAATTGTACTGTAATCTGAAAAAGAGCTGGAGTAATACAATATGGTTCATTTAAGTTTCACTCCTGTGGTAGCAATGAAAAACAGTGGAATTGGTGATAGTCCCAGCCCAATGAATGTCCCCAAAGGAGGACACTGTACGAGGAGTATTGAGCAGGTTTCTGTGAGTATATGTTCACTGGAAGCAGTCAGAGGTGCGTGAGGGAATTGTACATTTCTTATGCAGTGCTGTTCCATGGTGATCAACCCAGTAAAAAAACAGATTAACTGGATGGAACAATGGGGAAATGACATTTGTTTAATTCCCATAAACACAGAAGATACAATTGGGGGAGTTTACGTGATCTGTGGTCTGATTGAAAATGAAAATGTTCTGTACCCACTTTTGATTCCCCTGTCCTTTGATTGGCTTATAATTTATGTCACGTTACTTAAGATAAGCTACTGTAAGAGTTACATCGTAAACCCCTGGCAACAAAAACACACTTTTCCTCATCAATATGCAAATGTATGCAACCACATCCTTCAAAATGTATTCAATTTGTCACCTCCATAAGGGGTACCTAAAGTGTTAATGAGAAGTCTGTGAAGTGTCATTCTCTGGTTATCAGGCTGATAGAACGTGTCTACAGACACACATACTCAACTCGAACAAAAAACGCATCTTCAGTGACTTAGTACACTAGATATCATTTTTTTGGCAGGATTAAAAAAACAATAGTTGTCAGGTGTACCTATTTCTGTTCCACTTCAAAGGAACCATTCACTCTCTAAAACAATAAAAGAATATTTCATTTTACATTTGCTGTAATTGATTTGACAAGACCACAAGACACAATGACTAGACCATGGTTTTGCTGGGTTTTAGACAGATAATGTGAGGATAAGAAAGATTAACTAAGAGAGAGCATGGCTATGGAAGGGGGGAGGAGTGGTGTTTGGACAGGTTTGTTGTCAGTATAAAATGTGTTAATGTGATTGTACATATGCCCCCCCCCCCCCCCCCCCCCCCATTAACAGCCTTGTTCATGACAGTGTAGCCGTACTATTCACACTAATTCGCAACGCTGCTCACCTGTCCTCTTTCTGCTTCTGCACTCTGTGAAAATTGAGTGGAAGGAAGGTGTTCACGCTCTTTCTACTGATTCAGTTGCTTTTGCATTTTTGGCCTTTCAGATATTCTTGTTTCTCTCAACCATATTAAATCTTGCATATATGAGCCTTTCAATATTGCAATATCAATTGCAATATTATTCTTTAAAATCTTATATTTTTACAGCTGTAATACATTCATGATGTTAATTTTTAAATTTTGTTTGCTATTGTAATAATCTCATGCATTATATGTCACCCTAAAATGTCTCTATTGAATGAATACATGAATAAATATCTAAATAATATAGTCTATATGTGCACACACGCACAAACACATCTTTTTTAATGTACTGCTGTGGGAACTAAGTCCTTCTCCAGAGGGCTGGAATGTGTGCTTCTTGTTAAATGCTTGCTCTGTGCAGTGCAAAGGAATTGTTATGTTTGGGCTCGGCCTGTGTCTGTCGCTGGGCAGAGAAACGCCAGAGAAAATACAGCACAAACAGTAAATCATAAACGGAGTGATTTTTCTCTTTAATTGAATAGCTGCCCCTCCCGTCCCTGGGACAGCCCATTGAGCTGAACCTGAGAGGGAGGCAGCCGCAGCCAAACCCCCTTCACAAAGCTTTTCCCTCCTCATTCACAGTGGACAGCCACAGCACAAGGCACCCAGGGTTGTTCTGTGACCAAATAAACCCAGGAAAAGTACTTTGTTGGACATCCCAATATCATTTTTTTTTATTTCTGTAGGCAAAGTACTTGGAGTCTCCTTGGTACGTCCAACTAAACACTTCCCCTGAAGGTTCATGCACTTACTGAGGTTTCCTAGAAAACCTTAAGTTAATATTGATTGGTAATTGAAATTGTATCTTAAAAGAGAATGGTCAGGTAAGCTACAGATAAATTCCCAGAGAACAGCTCTTGGTGCCTTGAAAATAAGCTTAAAGAGAATGCCCCGTCACTGTCTCAACTTCTGATTGCTCTGATCCAAATATGTCCATTAATTAACACCTTTTTTAAATGGAAGACCATAAGGTGAAACATCAGTGGTCAAGTGACAAAAAACATACAACAAAAAATCATACAACACAAGAATGCTGCTTTGAAAGCAATTATTCCCTGTTTTTGGCTGTTCTAGAGAATTACATTCTGTAGCACAGCTCTAAGCGAAGCCATGAAAAGGCTAGCATTCATGTTCAGCAGCTCTGATAGAAACTTTTCCACGTTCAGAAAAAAAGAAATCTAATTCTTAGTGCATGTAAGCATCTTAAATATACTTGAAGAAAAAAAGATAATTTAATATGAGACATGAGAAATTAGGTGCTCAAATTATAGCTGGTCTTCAGAACATATTAACTTGATAAAAAGAATAATACCTGAATTCATAGAACCCTCCCTCAGCGATGTATCTACTCCCGTGACACTGAAAGATTAATTTCTCAATGACAACTTTCAGGCGTTCTCTGAGCTCTGAGACACATTCCAACAACCCGAAGGGGGGTTCCATTGGCAAAAAAAAAAAAAAAAATAGCTTATAGGTTCTGTTACAAAAATGAAGCAATCAAATTTGATTCTTCCAGCACATAATTTATACAAGATATGTTTTTTTAAGTTCTGGCCTTGCAAGTGCTGGGTTTATACTGAGAGTGTAACGCAGCAAATGGACACTTCCTCTTCTGTCCTGGGTTTCAGTCTGTTTTGGGTTTGTCTGAGTCTGGAACACCTGCAGACACACAGTAAGGAATAAGTATTATAGCTGGGTGCCCCTGGAGTGAAATTTGTTACCTGATGCAGAAACCAAACCAAAAAATTTGCAATGACCTGCCACAAGTGTAAAAAGCATGAGGCTGAAGTGGGAGTTGGTCACCCTATAGCCAGCAGATACATTATCTCACAATACTACTTTAAGTGTGCACAGGTTAAGGGGATACAGTATATTACAGTGCTATCTGTCCAAAGGTCTGGTAGATACAGTATCTTATGGTACTAAATGTCCACAGGTGAATGCAGCTACAGTGTCTCACAGGCCAGGTAGATACTGTAGTTTACAGTACTAAGTATCCACACCTCAGGCAGATACAGTCACTTACAGTAAAGAGTATCCACAGAACAGGGAGATTAAGTAGGATGACCATAATTTGTGATGCGATACCTGCTGGATTTAGTTGACAGAAGTCACTAAACCTAAATGTTCATAACGCTGACCTTTGTTTTGGCCCAGTTTGCAAGAAATCCATCACATTATCCTATGTTGACTTATCCTGGTTGACATTTTCCATTTTCCACATGAACTTAATTGTTGAGCCGAGGTCGAGTGAAATTGATTAAATCAACAGAGGAGCAGGGAGAATGGCAAGGTAAATGTGTGCTGAGAATCCTGTCAGTGATTTGTGGGCTGGTGTCAAACAGGTGGGAGGTGGAAAGGGATTCGGTGTCTGCTGCAGTCAGACTGCTTATCACCCTGTTCCCATCTGTTATTCCGAGCTGCAGGTTGCTCTACTCCCACGGACCTTGCAGTCTGCATTTTTAATGCAAAAATGCCAAAGAATGTGTATCCTACCGCTAGCTCTCAAACCCCAGGAATCTGTACAGGAAAGTATGCCAACATGGGTCCTCTGTGAGATTTCAGGTTTCGGCACTATACTGTTTGCTATAAGTGGTACGGTTGGTGGGAGGTGGGGGGTCGAGGAGGGGGTGTGAGACAGAAGCTGCCAAAGATACAGGCTTACATTTTGAGGAGTCCCAAATGTAGCTGTTGAGTATTTCCCCGAGGACGTAGTAGATGTTAATCAATGCGGTCAGGGAGGAGAAGAAGACGACCTTGGCGACGGGGCCGATGTGCTCCAACAGAGGGTACACCCACACCCCTGTGACATGGTGAACCCAACACATCCTGTGGGCAGAGAGGGGAGATACAGCGCTCATCAATGCGTCCCCAGCCTACACAGCCAGGCGCTCCTCTTGCAAAGTGAGTGTGGCTGTACTGTACTGTACAGAAGGCCTCTAGATGACAGCAATATACTTTGCTCTTAACATAAAGAAACAAACTAAAGTGTAACTTTTTTACTATCTTACATGTCATTTTGGTGTCTGCTTATACAAACAGCATATGGTCTTGTGTCTTATCACACCATGGGGGTGTGGGCATAATAAGCACCTTGTGATTTAGTGCTTACTTAATGAACTTCCTTATACCTCATACATATGTAAACATTTGCCTGTTGTGGATGAGTTAATCTAATTCATACTCTCCTTTTTATCTTTGATTATTAGCTTGTAAATATCATATATTTCAGTAATATATTCTGGGGATTCAGTGCAAATACATAAAATTTTGAAATTCAGAAAGTAGTGGGGGATCTCAAAGAGGATTATTGAACTTGGTTTTAGGAGCACGAAACTGGACTAACGTTATTCTGAGCTTGTTAAGAGTAAGGTAGAGAGTAAGCCAGGTAACAGATTAGGAATCCCTGTATTTTGACCTCAGCGCCATGTATTCCCCTCACGTTCTTCTATTTGTGACTATTTTTAACTCTGCGGTAATATCCATGGGTGTGAAATAACAGTGTTTGACACTATTGGGTCTATGCGCAGGTCAGACACATGTTAATACAATGACTACTCAGGCTGAACTCATCACGCCGGAGGCTTGTCAGCTCTTTTAGGAATATCCAGGCTCTGTAATCCTCATGTAAGGCAGCCTGTGGATTTACCCAACTCCAGCACCGTGCTGTTCCGCAGAAGCAAGACGAATTCACCAGTCCGGGAAGATTTGTTTTTATTTAATCCTCTTAATTTCATAGGGATTAAGCCCGAAAAAGATACGAAGCGCTTTTCTGATGCACCAGGTGCTTTTCACAACACCTTTACACACCGTCTGACCAGTTTAGTTAAGTTTGAAGCAGAGGCCTGAATTCTCCTAAATTTGGGCTCTGGGGGTTGAATAGACTGTAATGTTAGCAACGAAGGAGGTACAGTGTTTAAACTCCTGAAACCACAAGCAACATTTCATCATAAATAAAGATACCAGTTATGGAAAAACAGGTCAATGGCTGCTACCTCTGGTGGTAAATGTTAGTCTGGGTTTTTATTATTCACTTACTTTCTGAGTGACTCAGTGGGTCAGTGAGTGAGGGATGCTGCCATTTGTAGGACTTGCTCCAGTCATACCATGGGTGTCTTGAAGCATGAAAAATGTGTGCTTTTTGAAAGGATAACATATCAAGCTACATTGCAGAATGGTGTCTGTTAGGCGCTGGCCCATTGCAGTACTGTAGATCGGTGAAGTCAGAGCCTCACTATGGATACTGTGAATACAATCACATCACCCATGACCACACCAGTGTGATGCTTAGTTTGCTCGACAGAGACCAGAAACCATGATGTTTCACAGCCAGATACAACCATCAGAACATAACAGCTAGCACACACACTGGGATTTAAGCTCCTGCAATTTTAAGTTTGCCACCAGTTTGCAAAGTTTGAAGTTGAAATTTGGCATGTGCATGCAGAAATCAACATTTTGGAGAAATCAACATTTCTAACTTGGTTTAATCTCTGTTCTGTTTGTAATTCAATGCACATTACACTTTGCTAGCCAGCAAACTGCTAAGTATAACAGACCACCTTCATGTCTGCCATTACCCCAGGAAAATGCCTTATGTGTAATCAAATAAAAATCATCAAGGGCCATCAAGGGCAACCATTTTCTCTCTTCCGGTATCTTGCAGTTCATTGCTGAACAATACTATAATCCAGTAGTAACTCATGGGAGATTTTAAGATCAGTCACTCTGCACAGAATTCTACACAGCATGATGCCCAGAAACAAAACCTATGTACAAAAGGAGGACTTACCAGAGAACATAACCCACTGCAAAGCTGCACACTGCCAGCAGTCCACAGAGCCTGCTGGGATACTGGTGATGTGTCGTTCTCATCTCAATTAAGATGAAGGGAAGCACTGTAGTGTGCTGGAAAACACACAAAAAAAGCTATAAGTAGCATAATGAGAATAGTAACAAATAAATTGTACATTTACATTCATTCATTTGGCAGACGCTCTTATCCAGAGCGACTTACAAGAAGTGCATTTAATAGAGTTTTGCAATTAGCTGCTCAGACACTGAATCATCAGTGCCATCCTTGAAATATAGTGCCATTGTGGGAAACACTGCCACAAGGGGAGTGAGTGCTGTCATGAGAGATTCACAAGTTAAAACTATTCCGGCCAATGGGAATTTGTGGTAACATGAGAAACCACACATTTTACATTGATTTACATGGTCCACAATGTTTTAGTTTTTCATCTAAAATGCAGTTGTTTTCTAGTGGATCCTGCTTGAACTTCTCCAGTTGAAAACGTTTATCTTGACAGCTTCCTCACACGAATAAAACACTTTGTGGTGATTATCTGCTTTACAATTCTAAATGGAAACAACCAATGGCAAGAAGGCTCACTGCTGTCCGTTGACTTTGAGGAAAAAGGATTACTGATTGGTTGGTCATGTTGTTGCTGTGGACACAAAAGCAGTGGAGTCTGGTCTGTAAATTCTGGTCTCAGGAGACCTTTGGCATTCTAGCGTCATGATTATGAGTGATGTCACGGAAGGGTGGGAGTCTGTAAACAGAGCTGTTCAGAAAGGATATGTGGGCTCTTCTGTGTGTCCGCAATCTGATTAGACACCACGCTGCTTTCGTCTTGTTTTCCTTCCGATGGACCCCTGACATTTGCTGCTGTGACTTGTTAAATAATTCAATAATCTGCTTGCTTTGCTTTCCCACGTTGTGCCTGTTTTCAGATGTGTTGCGAGGATTCGATTTTTATGAGATGCTGGATGTCTGTTTGCACCTTGAATATCCGAGAGTCTCTGACACAGTGAGGTTAGACAAATGTGTTTACAAAAGCAGGCATTGGGAAAAAAAAAAAAAAAAAAACTATTAGCGATAAAGTACTTTAATATTTGGAAAGTGGGTCATGATGTGACATTATTTTGGTGTCGTTATAATGGCATTACGAAGCAGCTCTCTGCTCGCTTCTGGCTGCACACCACTGTGTCAACCTTCAGCTGACACTGGAGCCTCGTTCAGTGTGCCGTTTTTTCACTGAGTGACGCAAGTGGCAAACGAGATATCCCACCTACACCCCCCCCCCCCCCCCCCCAAAAAAAGCACCTATGACTCACATGCTTTAGTTCAACTGCCATTGCAGAATGATGGAGTTATTAAATTCAGGATCATACATGATTAAACAGAACAACAGCTTGATCTCATGCAAAATGTTATATGTTGAGAACGTATTATATTCTATACTCTGAAAGCTTTTTTATTCTATACTCAATACATTTTATACTCTGCTTCAGCATTCAGTCCTATGAAGCATGGCATACAATCAAAACATATCTACAACAGTACTGTAAATTAAGGGTGAATGTCTGACTATTGTCTGGTCTGAATTAAGTAGCTATTTTGTAGCAGCTCTGGTGTGCTACATGCAATAAGCTCACTGTGCTGAATATTGGCAACATTACTGGGGTCTGAAAGTAACAGTGTTTTTTATATGAAAGCACTCACAGGTAGAAGCTTCACAACATTGCATTGGTGCATTCATTTCCAAAGTTGAAGGCATACATACTGTATCTACATGCATACCCCGATTAGTTGTGACTGACACCAGATGGCTTTCTTCACATGAGGTCACCTCATAATGTTGATCTCACCTCTGTCAAGACACACCCCAAACAAAAACCAACTATAGCTAAAGTGCTGCTACTAAAAAATGGCAACAATTGTTTACTTTAGAATCCGTATTATGAACACAGCATCGGCAGTTACAATATGTATTTATATGTGCAGTGGTAAGAAGAATCTGTCTGTTGCAGTAGTTAGGTTCCAACAAATGGTGCCAGCAGTGAAAGCCACAGACAGACACTCTCACAGAAGAGCAGTCAAGTTATGCTAAGAACAGGCCACAGGTGCTTGAAGCTCTGAAGTGCTCCTAATCCCTGGCTCACTAGGAGCCTGCCATAGAAAGCTCGGTGGTCTGTACTGTAGCGTTCGTCATTCAGAGCTCTCTAGAAGCCCCGTCCAGAGCACCACAGCATGACAAGTAGGGCCACACAGCTGACTGTGCTCTGGTTTGGTTGGAGCTCATTCTTTCACAATGACCTAGGAGATATCCAATGTTACTGTTGGCTGACAAAGTCAGATCTGTCCTTTCTAAACAGTCTATTTGACAGCAATTTCATCTATTGGGGAGAGGCAAAACTAAAAGAAAAAAGCCCTGTCTGTTTTATTCTCTCAGCTGTTTAATCTGCAAACCGCTATTCTAATTGAAAGCTGACTGCAAATGCAGCACATAAAACATGATCGGTTTCTTCAGGGTACAAAGCAGATCATTGCTGAGAGAGGGCATGGCTTGCAAGGTGTAATTTCGGAAGAAAGGGCGCCTATTCATTTCTGTCTGCCCCGGGAGAGATGAGCCTTAACAAGATGGCTGCATTTTTTTGTTTTTTATTATGTAGCATATATACAATTACCTGATTACCCTGAATACACTCTCTTTCTCCTTTCTATACTGACTGCCGCTCAGTAACTGTCATGAGTAATTACTCAGCTCTGACGCGCTCAAACACAGATTAAATCTTCCACGGTTGATTAAGGTGACTCCTCTGAATTGATTCTTCAGGATGATTACCTAACGCCAGACGGAGTGGTGAAAGAGCAGAGTGTCTCTCTGGAGCGGCTCTCAGCTAGTAACGGAATGAGGCATTTTCTCCAGGATAAGCAAGCGTTCCCATATTATAACATTAAAAAACCCCTTTCCTGTCGAAACATCCAAGCCTTTCACTGTGTCCTGACTGGTGGGATAGTTTCTGAAACTTTCACGCACATGTGACCATTTTACACAGAGACCATGTGTGTTGATGCTATTATGTACTCCCACAGTATAATCCACTTACATTTCATGTGTTCCTTTATTCAGAAATGAGGAAAGAAAAAGTGGGCAACTCCTGACAATGGCAAAATGATTTTGTACAACATCAATGCATATGTTTCATTTAGAAAGCTATCATCTAAAACCAAGTGTATCTTGCATCATGATGTGGTTATACCCACCATGTGGCTGAAATGGCAGTGTACTATATACAGATTCTGCTACATAGAATAAATCCAGACCACAGACGTAGATCAGCAGCATAACCTGCTATGACGGACCTTATCAGTCATATCTTGTTCATGCTGATAATGCTTACTAATGAACACAGCTAAAAGGTCTATAAATTTCAATCTAATATTCACTGCCATCAAAATTCTGGAGCCTCTTCCTGTATTGCTTGTTTTTGTTTTCCACAGAGCAATGAGTTGAGGTGCTTATCTGAAGTTGGCAGTATTGTGATTGGGATTTGATCAAGGCAGAGAAGGGAGCTCTAACATTGCTTAATGCTCTATTAGTCTATTTCAGAACAGTCACATAGTAAATGCAGAGTACATATGAAACAATATGCAGATAGAAGATAGGAAAAGTGCCACGATCAAAGCTGCAATGGCCACCAGCATTGCCTTATTTTTTCACGAGGACGACAGTCCTAAAATGGTTCTGAAATCTGTTTGATCACCAAGGTGAAGTACAGAAGTCCATTATCACCCTTCAGTGCCGTGAGTCTCTCAGACATACTCTGCCTGGCCAGGCCTGCATTCAAGAGCGGGTTTGCGTGGAGATGCTCGGAGCCCACTCACAAGGCACAGGGAGCACACTTAAGCACACAGCGTGGGAGGAGACGGCCGCTTTACCTCACAAACAAACAAGATGATGGCAGATGCCCCCCAATGATCCCTGTGCATAGACCTTACCTCATATGCTCTTAACTCATCTTCACTCATCCTCTCATCCCTTAAGATTCCTCTCAGAGGTAGGGGACTGGGGAGGCATTTCATCAGTGTAAACTTGACAAGGCCGCAATTGCTAATAAATACTTGCTCTTAGCATGTTTTTCATCACTCTATACATATCTCACTGCGTAATGGCCTTTGGATGAAATTCATATACACTTCAGTACTTATATAAACATGCCCTAATAATCAAGCACTCAAGCTGTAAACAGAGAAGTGAATAGTTTATAGCAGGGGATACGAAAACTGGGTTTAAGCACTCTAATCAATCTTACCGCAATGCAATTTATCCTTTACTTTGAATAAGACGTATAACTGTACGCTATGTGTTGTTCTTTAATTTCCTCACACATTTTCTGTTAATTTCAGCAACTGCTGATATCAGGGCCGCAAAAGAAATCAAATACTTACAAAAATGTTAAGAGAGGGTATGAAATAGCAACAAGGACAAAGCATGTTAACACTACGTGGGGTAAATGCCTCACCATTGCACAATTTCAGCTTCATTTCACTCAGTAATATATGAGAAATAAACAGAAAAACGTAGCAATACAATGCTGATGCAGCTATCTCCATAATCGAAATCTCTGAACATGTCGTGGCCGTTACTGTCCTTTGATTTAGCATGGCCATCCCTGTCTGGCCCTGAGCACAGAGCATTGTGGGATTGCTGATTGAGTTGTGTGTTGTTGGTGATGGGCTCACTGAGGGGATAGGATGTCTAGGATGTTGGAAAAATCCCCCCCAGAGAAGTGTTGCCAAGGTCAGGTATAGAGTTCCCACCCGCGTCACCCCCCCCCCCCCCCAAAGTACTGCTACACTTTTCGGATACTTACAGTCTACAGGTCCATAGGGAAATGCCTACAGTAGGATGCCATTACAAATACCCTGTCCACAAGGGAAAAAAAAACATGCTCATGTCCTTCTTTCAACTTGGAAGGAGATCACTTGATATGGCCTGACTCTGCATTTTTATCCAGAATTTTGAGTCACCAAGTCATGTTTTATTTTGTCCTAGTGCTGTGGCCCCCCACATTAATTTGACATGGCAGGCCTCTCTCTCAACCCAAAGCCTCTGACCACCAGGGAGAGAAGCTCTCAAAGATAGAGACCTGTGGCTTGGCTGAAACTCCACTGCTGTTTGTGGAAAATCCCTTGTTGCAACACAACATGTTGACTCAAAAGATCCTTTACTGAAACCAGCCAGGTTTTATTAGTATTCACATTAATATGAAAATCTTACATATACAGTAACTTATATACTGTTGTGTGACTGAACACCGAAACACCCCAGTATCACCATCACAATGTGTGGTGCAAATTGTCCATTTTCATGTACTACCATGCAAATACGCGGCCGCGGAAAATGCAGTATGTAAACAAAGAAGGCTCAACTTCTAGGACACATTAAGCAATTGTAATTTGATGAAAGAAGCAATTGTTTTCCCACTTGTGCTGGGCGGTACTCTTTACTCCAGCTTAAGTAACAGTAACAATGAGCAAAAAAAAAAAATAAGAAAACTGCAAACCGGCCATTTTTTCACTGGGTCGAGATGAATAAATATTTTCTCAGTTGTCAAGGATGAGCTAGCACGCCAGCTATGCACCCGCTTTAATGACAGGGTTTGGATGTGGAGTCTTACGTAGTCACTTTTCCAGACTCGCGAACGGGAACTAAATCATGAGTGCGAGTATGATATCTTACACCACTCTGCCTCACGCTGCAGTGAAACATTACCATCCAGAAAAGTGGACTGGCGATTATTGATCTTTTTTAAGTAATCCCCCAGCAGTTTCAGACCTTAGGAAATAGCTGTGCTGTGTGCACATGAAAAAAAGAGGAACAGATTGTTTTTATAAAGCGAATCAATACCATTGAACACTGGCTTTGTTTCTCCTTTTCCTCTGTTTTTTTTGAGCTGGGACTTCGGTCACCCTGATGGTTTGCACACAACAGGCTAGTCTGGTTTACTGCCTGAATCTCCCTCACTCGAAAATAAGGTGCATCTGGTCTCTCACTGTACATATTACTGGCAGTTGAAGGAAGATGCTTTTTATCCTGCTACCCCACAATGTTCCTCTGGCTCAAAAAACAGAACAGAACAGAACAAATGTTCTGTCCAGAGGTCAGCATAAATGAGTAATAAGGGGTTTGATCTGTGTCTTCGCTTCTAAACAGGACCGAGGCATGTCGGCACAATACTTGTGATTTTGCAGGGTGCAGCTGTGATAGAGAGGGATCTCCCTAAACTCCACAGATGGGGTAAGAAAGACCCTCTCCTGCTGTCTGTGTGTGTGTGGTGTGTGATGGGGAGAGGGCTAGTGCTGCAATCACTTTCTACCCTGCCTGGGGCTCTCACACTCGCTAACAGTCTACACACGTGTGTCCTCCTGAAAGATTCCCATATATGCTGTGTAGAATGCATAACATTTGAGTTAGACATCATACCTTCAACAGAAACAAATTCTATGAAGAAAAAAAAACAACTAAGGAAAGTGTTTTATTGGGAATACCATGCATACATCACAACTTTTGGTACTTCTAACCAAACACTAAACATTTATGTAAGAGGGATACCTACAGAGAGTAAGATTTTTTTCAGAATAACTGCGGTGTGAATGAAATCTGTTCTGTCCAAAAACTGACTGGACAGTGGAGGGAAGAGTGAGCCTTGAATCACTGCTTGAATCGCTGACAGGGAAGTCTTTGGGGTGGGGTGTGCGGTGACATGGCACCAAGGAAATTTTGCTCTCATGTCAGAGTAATGACCACTGTGGCCACCCGTGCTACTGAGGAGGTCTGCTCTGCGGCTACGAGAGACGGTCAGCAAAGGACGAGGGTGTGGGTGAGACATGTGGAGGGGCTGTCAGCTGGAGAGTGGGCTGATTGGAGTCCCTGCAGACACCTGTCAGCACGCCCCCCCCCCCACCCCCCCCCGCACCCAGTCTGAGCTGCTGACAGGTTGGGGCAGCACCGACGGGGGCTTTTCCAAAAATACCACCCTTCCCGCACTTGATGCTCCCTCCTACTGTGCTACACTTCTCCGTTCCCTGGCCTGGCACCCACTTAGAGAATGTGGAGTCGATAACAGTATGTTTCAAGCGGATGTCTAACCTGCAAATGCATAGACAGGCAGACCTCTCTGTGGAAGGGCTGGCTCTTTCACCACAACATAACTCATGTTAAATAGTTTAACAAGATACAGGAACAGGCACTGTTCAAGGGCTGCTGCTGCATCTGTGGATCCCCTATGACAGCCTTTTTGCCATCTAGTGGTGTAACACCAGTACTGATGTTACTTTTGGGGAGTAGTTCACTTTGTCAATCTTCCAGTGATTGAATCAGAGGACTCTAATGTTACTAGAGCTGTTTGGTCACCACTGAAAAGCACACACATGAAAACAGAGTGCATGCACATCTATGTGATTTCATTTGTGACACATCTGCACTCAGTATTTTTAGATCACCTGCTATTTTTACAGCCCTGTCAGGATAAACAACTCCTCCAGCACAAGTAGAGCAGATAAAATAAGCAATTAAAAACAGCTGATGACCAAACGCGCTTGGACGGGTTCATGGTTTGTGGGCTCATCTGGTCACTGGGCCATGTCTCTGGTGTGAAAACATTTGCATGGCAGCCAGTGTCATTTTAAACCACATAAATCTAAGTTTACAGGGAAAAGCTCATTGCAACCCCCTTAAAGATGCCAAGGTTCTCATCATGCTGCTTTCCCCACCAAACAATCAAGACTATGACACAAAGAGCAGCCCTGAGCAGAAGCATAAGGTCTATGTGAAAAATACCGAATTTTGCACACTTTCCCAAGAAGCAACTGAAAACGCAGCTATGTTTAATAAGTTCCATGTCATCCCTTTTCACAAGCATGGCTTATCTTTTGTACGTTTCAGAAAACGTGTGGGTTTGTGAAACCCTCGGATAGTTATTGTGGTGGAACGCACTGCCCTTTGGCTGCCTTTTGAGGGTGCTGTTGTGCGATCTGAAAAATGGAGTTTTGTCATTCTTTTATCAAGTCAGTGAAACAGTAAGGCTATGACATCTAAGACTACACAGTCTGCCTCTGTGAGAAATTATAAATTATTGACATGTCACACACCTTCACCTTAATTTTTCTCACAAATGTTTTTTCAAATATTAATTTTTCAAGTAATTGAAAAATTAATTTTTCAAGAATTTTCAATTGAATAACCCCGGAGGTGGAAAGGGCAGTTCACTGCACCATGTGGCAGCACAATGTATTCTGTGAGAAAGTGACTATGTCATGTAGGCTTTCAGCTGGCAGCTTTTAACGTGATGACAGCGTGTTGTGGCTCAGTGTGCTTCAAGCCCCGCCACTGGCCTGTACCGTAACCGGTTCAAAACACTGTGGAGGGCAAGATGTGCGTCGGGTTCCCTTTTGTGCATGAGGTGTTGGCACGGACGGGCAGCCGCTGTCTGCCCCCATGCCAGCTGCGCCCAGGCGCGCGATTACCAGCCTGACCGCGAGCGTCGTTGAGATTACGACCCCGCTGACAGGCGGAGCATGAGCGCCAGCAGGGGCTGAGGTCACCTCCTGGGGGTGTTGTCAGGGAGACACAGAGAGAGAGAAATAGCTGTACGTATTAAGAGCTGCACTGGATTCACTTCCTGTATCTGTGCGTATGTGGCTGTGTTGAGCCAACCATGAACCAGGCATTGATGAGCACCTGTGGTTGACTTCTGGACCAATAAAGGAAGTGAACCCAAGGAAAGTGTATGGATAGATGCACCAAGCAGGTACCAATTTGGCAGAGTAAGAACCATTTACACTGTTTGATTTCCTGCATCACATTCAAATACTTATGTCCTCATTTCCAAAGATCTTACACCATATCCCAATCTACAGTCAGACGTGTGTAAAAGATTCAAGGTAAGGCCACATACTTGTATTTTTATTCATCAGAGAATGACCCTAGCTTTCCTTTAAGACTTGTTGGTCATTCAACTCTGTAGACAAATATCTCAAAACAGACCCTAATGTTTATTTTGTGCAGTCAGAATGAAAGTGACCCATATTCTGCAATGGAGCAATACTGTGAGCTGACCTCTGAGAACACTTCTGCTCCCGTACTCCCGTTTCTCGGGTTATCTTCCACACTGCTGTCTTAGCGGAACTGAGCTACTGTTACATAAGACCAGAGTACAGTATGTCCTTGGCGACTCATTGGATGTTCGCCAGAAATAATAATAAGATCCCATCTGTCAACCTGGAGCTTCACAAAAGGTTGCATTTACATGCAAAATAATAGCACTTACAGGACTGCATTATGGCACAAGAAGCATAAACAACTCCTTTAAAAGGACTCTGTGGAGAGAGGTGAGGTTCAGGCATGTCTACACAAACCATTACTGCCAGTTATGAGCAAGCTTCAGTTTCCATCACATATACTAACAAAGTTTAATGTACCTTGCAAAACCATCAAGAGCTCTCACTGAATTAATGAAGGAACTACATTTATACAGCTCCTTTGATCCCTTTCAGAGATCTCAAAGTGCATTACTGTGAGAGAGGGGAACTTTCCTCAAGTAGCACTAATGTGTGGCACCTACCTGGGTGATGCACTGCCCCCGCTTTGCAAAAAAAACCTTTACTCACATCGGATGTGACGGAGAGGGAAGGATCTATTCAGTCTGTTATACAGCATGACTAGATGACCAGATTGAGACAGACAGATTGGAAATTTGTCTAGGTCACTAGGATTAATACCTCTATTCTTTGCAGTAGGAGTCATGGAATAGTGTTGCATTGGAGCACAATTGTCCCATTACTACATTGTGTTTTTTACTTACTTTTTACTTTCCCTGAAGACCTCCCTTCCCTGCAATACTAAAGCCCAGATCAACTTAGCCACTGCTCTTTTTCATGAGGCTACAAGGTATCATAACTGTTGGCTAATGTACTGAAGCCCTTCCACTGAGTGCTTGCACAGACAGTAAAGTAGCCCAAGCAATCCTAGGGAAGTTGACTGGGAGCCAATCAATCACACAAGCCAGAGGGCCAGGTGGCTAAGCAATAATTGTCCAACAGGTGGCGCTCTAGCGGTAGCTACAACTATTTCTCAGCCATGTTTAAGTCCAACGAAAGGTTACCAAGAACAAGCAATGATTAGAGGCAAAGTAACACTCAGAAAAAGAGGAGACCTTGATGATGACTAGTAAAACAGTGCTGTATATTAACCACACAATTTAGATGAGATCTGGACTGGAATTCGGAAGAATCCCTAATGTGGCTACGAGGGCATTTAATTAGCCTTTTTCAACAACAGATGGAACATCTGTGCTCTGATGTGCCAGACTTCTACTGGAATTTAAGTATGGGTACAGAGAAGTATATGATAGTTCTTCAGTCCATTTTTTCATAAGCAGTACACATTGATTACTTTAAACTTGGACTGTGTAGTTCCTGTGGCATTTGGTGAAACAAATAGGGTATTATAAAGGAACTAAATATCAACGCTTTTCCTGTTTTTTTTCCCTGGTTTTGTGAAAGCTTGTCTTGTTTTGTTGTTGCAAGGAAGACATTATGACACCCATAGTGTAAACCAACACAGTTTTGAAGTAGGGATTTGGAGATAAGAATAATGTTTTGTTGGGCATCTGTTCTGAACTGGAAAGACGCTCTGTTGTTTCACACTTAACCATCTGCCCAGAATTGGAGCACAGAAATTCAAGTCTAAATGGCAAAGACAGGTCAGAGACAGGCTGCAGCATCTGATATTCCAATTGTCTTCAGAGAGAATTTTGTACCAATTGAAAGGGACATCCAAGGGGGGGAAGCTCGACAATTAACCTGAGTGACAGGGAAACACAAGTGACCCTATGAGACACTTCACTGTAAAATGAACCAAAGAGGCATGTTGGCAATATGAGTCTATGGAATACGTGTTGGCTGGATGAAGTAAGATTGCACAAATTTAGGCCTGTATGGTAATATGCTTTGACTTGGTATGAATTAAACACTATCCTTGAAGTTTATTTTCATATTCTTATCAACCTTTTCACCAATCTTTACTCCAATTAGTACAGGTTAAAGTATCATCATGATACTCAATATTGCCTTGCCCAAAACACCCCTGAGTGTGCCTTAAGCAACTGTACATTAAACTGGCAAGGAGAGTCCAGAGACTAAACACAATGAGAGAGCAGGCCAGGCGGCCTGACTCATGAATAGTTGATGGGGGGAATCAGAGAGCTGCTCTTGCAAAAACGGTGCCGCGGTGTATCACATTGTCCAGTGGCTTTACAGCTCGCAGCTCCACAAAGGACTGGCGGAGATGTAGGGGGTGTTTACCACGGATAATCAGTCATAAAAGTCCAGCCGTACAATGGACTTCATCTCAGAGTACGGTGTCATTTAAATCTCCCCCGGCTCAGCCTGCTGAATTAAATATAAGTGTGCTCGCACTGGGTAACCACTCCTGGTGGAGGAAGAGGGATCCTCACCCGAACTGGGGCCTGGCAGATACGCCGAGCTATGCTGAAGCATCTTTCTCTCCCTCGCTCTCTCTCTTCCTTGCAGTTGTTGGGCTCCAGAGATAACACTGGTAGGTGCGCCTTTGGGGACATGTCGGATGTTTATTTGCGGTGTTTTCTTAAGTGGGACGCTTTGAACGCGGGATTTGCGCAGCGTGAGAGAGCTTGCATTAACACTACAGTGGAAGCAGGCCTCTTTGACAGCGCTCTCACCAGCGGAGGAGTAATTACACTGTGGAGACGGCATTATTGTCAAAGTGAATCTGATGCAGGTAGACTGCCTTTCACAAGGTGATGAAAGTCTAGTCAGTGACTGTGTGGCTGTCTCTTAAGAGACAGTGCAGTTCTTGTGCCCTAATTGTCATTGCCACACTAAAAGAGTCCTGTTTAGCTTGCCCAACATACAGCGCTGAGCTTGACAGCAGGAAAACGCACTGAAGAAGGCTGCCTCAGATCTGCAGCATCAACAGCAAATATCCATAATTTTGCATGCATTTCTCATCTGCCTTTGTGTCGCTTGATTGCAAATTCATATTCTCAGTTGAACTGCTCAAGTAATAGTAAATGCCCATGTTATTTCACGTGGGACTGATCAATATTCACAGTCATACAGTACTCCACCGCAGACCCATATGTTGTATTGTTCTTGCACTGTGCTTATATGCAACATTTCTCAATATTGTCAGGGGGAGGGTGAGGTTACATTTTGAGGAATGATGAACAGTAGGCTGTGTCACAGTCCTTCACTCTATGGAAAGGTTCATAAAAACATTTGCCCCCCCCCCCCCCCCCCCACACACACACACACACACATTGTGCCAGCGAGCATTTGAATCCCTACCGCTGTGATAAGAGCGGGTCGGATAGATAGAGATCTGTACTTCACCGCTCACTCATGTGTCTTTAATTGTAGTCACGGGCCTGCCAAACAGTAACAGGGATCGGTCACTGTTTTCTCTGAGGCGCGGAGGGAGCAGAAGACAGTTGCCTTGGCAGCGGGGGTAAACAAACAAATGCGGTACCATGGAATGCACCAAAATATTTACGACGGAGTAACCCTGGTGCAGTCGTCACAGGTCCAGCAGTCAGATCCGAGGGCTCTGTGCACTGACAATTGTTTTCAGCTGTGAGACATTCTGCGTTTTTCTGGTCGGGCTTGCCCCTAGCAACATACTTGTAATACTGGGCCACTTCTCTGCCTGCGCCAACTCCAGCTCTGCTGTTTGTCTGAATTACTGCAAGACTGCCGGGGGAACACAATGTCTTCATTTATTTTGTTTGCGGATCTCATATGTGAAATCACAGGGTCCTGCCCTTTGTCTGAGAATTATCCGTGGCAACACGGATGCAAATATACACAATAAACAACACTACTTGCGCAAAAAAAAAAAAAGTAGATATGAATCTCATTTAATGCGAAAAATATTAAGACACTCATAATTTATTTCTTCTCTGTATGAAGCACAGTCTTGCCAAAGAATAATGGCACCTAATGCCTCTCCACTTGGCAAACTCTTCATGTTATATCCTCATTTCTTTATATCACTGTACTAAATCCACTACTTAGCAACCAAGTTGTATTATTGACACCTGGAGACAGTCCAAACTGTGTCACATCCTACAAGTTCTGGGAAGCATTAGAACACCATATGTTTATCCTGTCTCTGGCTTCTGTGCAGAAAGATATTTAGGGCAGATTCTGCTTGCATTGTTCGTGTTTGACAAATAGGCAAATAGAGATTCTTTAACAGCGGAGCCACACTGCATACATTCATTGTTCATCCCATTCACCTGTTAAAACAACACGCGTGTGATCTAATTGTGTTGACGAAATGAAAGCTTTGCTTTCATCTGATTGAAATCAATGGTTGCTCAACCCCCTTCCTTTGTTTTGACATCAGTATGTGCAAGTAATAATGAAAAGTACTGTACTGTACTTTGGCCTGCAGTTACAGAAAAATGCTGCAGAGCTTGATATAGACTGTTACCAATGTAGTCACCTACTCAACTCAAAGGTTACAGACAAGAATGGACTTGGCAGGAGTCTATCAATTGATTAAGTACTTTTAAACTTACTCCAAGTCTACAGTCAGGTTGTACCCTATAATCTCCTGTTGATAAAGATTTATGTCTCTTCTCAATAAAACAACTATGTCCTCAGTCTTTTGATGTAGATGCCTTTGGATACCAGAGTTAGATGAAAGTGTAGCAAATATCTCAGTCACAATGCTGCTGTTAATATTCAATAAAGCTGTGAGGATGCAGTGCAATCGAAATTATGACTGAAGAGGATCTTAACATAAGAGACAGCAACAAAGACAGCCACGCTCAAAACAAAGGACAGTACACAGTAGAAATAACTGGTTAGTCAGGGTAAACAAGCAAGTATTACTGAACCCACACCCTGCACATTAACAGGCAGCAGAGACAGGGTACTGCCTACCCTGTAAAATGAACACTCTCAGACGCAGCATTGCAGCGATCCTGATCAGCAGAGTGCAGTGCTAAATACTCCTCCACTTCATTTTAACAGAGCCCTGCACATTTTATGTAAAAAAATGTGACAGGAGTGATCATACATTAAAAGTAGAATAGTACTGAACAATGCTCTAATATTATGCTTGGAACACTAGTCTAGCATGTGTGCTATTCTGTTTGTAGACAGAGAACTGTACAGCTAGATCGTCATTTAAGTGAGCAAGTTGGCTTGGCTACTCTACTCTGTGAAAATAAGCGGTTGTCTTATTCACTTAAGTGGTTAAACTCCTTTCTGTGAAACCAGGGTCGTCTGTGGGATTACTTGCCTTTTTGCACATGGTCTGACAACATGCATACTCACCATCCCATGGTTTAGCCACTGTGGTATGAAGTTGTCCAGTAGTCTCGGGTACACCAGGTCTCTGTCGTAGAGGTAGAGGGCCCAGAACATGGTCACGACAAACTGCAGAAAAGCAGCAACCGGGACAGAGTTTTAAGGGTTTAAAGACATATCACTGCAAGACAATGGCATGTCTTCAAGCCATCCCAAAAAGGCAGACCATCCATCAAACCAATTAACACCTTTGTTTTTAATGACAGTTTGAACAGATCATATATGCACAGCTGGCAAATTTTGTTAAAATCAGACAATATAACAGCCATAGTGCAGGAATAATGACATCTGTTTTTGTCTTTTATAAAATATGCCTTTACAGTCATTTCTAAAATAGGCTTTAAAAGGGGTGTGATAGGAAAATTCAGAAACATCCACTCAGCACTTAATCTCAGGCAGTTTCGCCATGTTCCTCTGAAACGAATACAAAGAAGTCATTTTGGCTTGGATTGACACTAATTCAGCTGTTCAGCATTCTTTTCTATGCCTCATTCTTTCACTTATTTTTTTTGATGATCAGCTATGGCATTTCCAGTGACTGCTTTCTACAGAGGATAATTTTTTTGCTGTTTACATGCTGGGATTTAAATCCTCAAAAAAATTGTAATTAAATCAAGCAATGTTTTCTGTTTTTTAAACACCCGTGGGCCTCTCACCCATACCACACACACCAGCGAATCTCCATGGTTCATTTTTCAGTACAGTGTATCATATAGCATGCCAATGAGCACACAGAGTGATATGTGTCCAGGTGGTCGGATTACGGCATGTTCAATTAGCCAGTGCCAGGCTATATTGTACTGCACCCATGTATTCAGGTTAAGCATCACAATTCAAAAGTCAGTGGTTGAATTAATAATGACCATATGTTCTGCCAAGATCACTATGCTCTGTAACCATGGTGCTACTGACTGTCTCATCCCGATGGGGTTGACCCCCTCTCAGTCACGATCCCTGTCTGTACTGGTCCCTCAGTGGTGGAATGAACTTCCCACAGGGGTCAGAACAGCGGAATCAATGGCCATCTTCCAACGTAAACTGAAGACCCACCTCTTCAGACTGCATCTTAGTTCAATGTCAATCCCCACCCCCTAACACCTGGTACTTGTATTACTTGCTGTTTATTTCACTTGTAGTATCACAATGAGTTTTGGATTCTGTATCTAGTGACTGATGTGTGGCAGTATACTTGGCTTCTCTTGTCTAGTCAGGTTAAACGAGTTAACTTGTGGTAGGGCTTGAATAGTGTTATGCTCACACTTGGTGGTCTGGGAGTGCTGTTAGCCTGGTCTGACACTTGCAGACTCAACGTGAATGGATACACTTCTGTTCTTTTGTGATGGAAGTCTCTCTGGGTAAGAGCATCTGCTAAATGAATGTAATGTAATGTTATAATGAGTTCAGATTATTCAGTACCATTCAAACTATCCATATTTCCTGAAACCACTACCTGTTCTCTTTTTCAAGAGAGTGTAGAGACCCCCCCCCCCCCCCCCCCCCGTCCCGGCCCCCTTGGGACTTATCAAAGCTCCCTCAGGTCACAAAACAGGAAGTGTCACCCTAGGGGCTCCTGCTCCTTCATACACATTGGTTTACACACTTGCTCTATGCACTAAGCACTTCCTCTCAAAAATGAGAAGGAAGAACTTTCAGCTGCCATCAACTGCCCCCTTCGACTGAGTGTACGTGCATGTAGGCTTCACATTGGTCTAATATCCTAGGGGTCCTTTCATCTGTTACCATAGGGCGTCTGTTTACGTGAGACTTCTATTGTGAATTTTACAAAAGTTCCGTTCAACTGCAGCAGCATTGAAAAACTCTGGTTTTTAAATACTTTTACCATACATTGTATTGATTGGTGCAGGAGAGGACACATTTTAAAAGCAAACATTCAGTGTTAAAATCAACTCTGAGATTTGCCTTTAGCTAATGATGAGTAGCTTGGCCCACAGCACTACTAATGAACCATTCAAATCTGTGGATGATAAAGATGAAATATAATTAAAATGGCTGCTATCATTTGATACATAGTTAACAGATCTGAAGGTATGAACAAAATAGCAAAAATGAAAAGTCTGAACAAACTTAAGCACACAGTCATATATACTGTTAGCATTATAGTTCTAAGTTAATTTCCAGATGCCATTGCTTCTGCCATTGCAATGGTTTCCTGTTCTATGTTATCCTTTTTTGTCACTCTTGTTCCGTCACAAGCCAAGGTGCTGGCATGAAAACAGTGGAGTGTGTCCTAGATGCGCTCCCAAATAACAACCTTTTTCCTTCCTCCGCAAGTAGATACTTATGTGACGTCGCCTGAAGCATGGACTTGTTCACATACACTTCCCTCACTCACTTGGATTGGGACACAGCCATCCTGTATTCACTTCTTCTGAGCGCTTCTCATCTGAATCCAGGGCAAAACCCTTCAGTGATTGGATCTGGCCACCCACAACTTGACCTTCCTTGGATGGTTTACCGGCTGCAGATGTCAAGCATTGACCCATTCTTTTCTACTCCCATGACACACCATTGAAACAATCAAAGTAGCAGTGCTTTTTGTACAATGGTGAACGTTAAAACCAGCCATGGGCAAAATGAACCAACACTTCTGGGCCTAATGTTTTCATATCAGCATACCATAATTAATCCCTAAGAGCTAGCTTCTTTTTTTCTTATCTGGCAGTTACTTCGAGCTATATGTGCATTTTGTAAGAAGGACAGCAGTAAGCTCACGAAAAGATCAAACGCTCAGCAAAAACAAGTATGCTACTGTTGGGTATATGGGCTTTGAAAATGCCATTTGAAGTTACAGCATTGCCAAGCCGCTTCTGCGATGGAATTCCAGCTCTACCAGTAATCCCTTTGATCCATAAGGTTCTAACTGCTTGCGACCCTGCCCAACCTATTTGCATTAAACAACCCAGTTTAGCGATGTGACAGGTTCCTGTTTTGGTTCATATTCTCAGATTATTTAAGTATATCCCCATTTCCAGTAAGCCTCAGAAGACTGCAGCTTTAACTATTAAATAAACAGGCCATACTGAGTCGAGAGACCTACTGAAAGGATTGCATTGATGATGTGGGATCAGGATATTTAACCACCCTGAGACAAACAGCAGTTTTTTTTTTTCTGTCTCTTCTTCTTTGTGCACAGTCAGCAGATAAAATGGCACCACTTGAGACAGGCTGTTTATTTTATTTTTATCCTTGCTGGTGTCAGTATCCCGTGCAGAAACCACATCGGGTCGCAAGCAACGTGGCCTGCCTCACCTGTCCGCACCGTGTGGCTCCCTTCGACTCAGGGTGATTCGGGTGGAGTTATCACAGGGTATCACAACCATTGTGCGCCGATGGCATGTGCTCCTCTTTCACAGAGGGGGGGGGGGGGGGGGGCAAGCAGAAGAGCGGCCACACGTCTGCCAAAGAAATCTTCACACACAACACACATGCGGCGAACAGGAGGAGGGGTCGGAGGGAGTGCGTGCAGGGATGCGTGTTACACGTGACCCCAACCAGCAGGTGTGCAGATCCGGCCGCGCCACATGAAGATAATCTGGCACATTGTTGGGGTGTAAAGTTAGCCCTGTGTCCAATTCTCAAAAAGCAATGCACCGCACGCTGATGCCAAGTGTCTTGTGCCAAGGATCGTACTGGCTTTGATAAGACACTTGAGCCCACTCTTGGACTTCTACCTCTTCAGTCCCCTTTGCTAATGCACCTCGTTAAGTCTGTTTTTGGACTGCTGAAAATTAAAGTCCCAAAGGAAATTCCACATTGCGGCAATGAATAGAGAAAGAAGAGGATAAGGGGAATGCTTTATAAACGGCACCTCACTCATATGAAACTCACATGAGTTGACACAAGCACAGAGAAACATCACATGCATGCATGTAGTTATCAGATAGTTGAAAACATTAAGCCTGACCCCATATTGGCTTGAAGCCTGGAAAAAAATGCGAACTGGCAACCCCATACCTTCCTCATATAATTCAAATATTTACCCAGTGCCTTACAAACACAATCCCTGCTTCAACCTCTCTGACATCTGGCACATTGGATCTCAGCCATTACCATCCCCCTATATGCAATTTAAACATCTCCGTCCAGAAGGAAAAAAGACAGCAGCATGCCCAATTTAAATATTTTCCGAGTAATTATCAGATGGAGATCGCGGACACAAGGCGTATAAAAGTAAGACAAACATTAGGCATTTCTTTTTTTAGAGCAGAGGCCATTAACCTGCCGATATATTTCAATGTAGCAGCACGACACGCATAGCAGATAGATGACTTTGAATTTGCAAAACAAATTGACCGTACATCTAAGACAATGCATATCGGTGTCCCTACTCGCCTTATGCAAATGAAAATCGCAGCGCTCAGTCCAGATATAGTGGTATGCAGAGCAAAAGTGCCGACAGCTCTCGGTCACACGGAAGCATCTGCTGAATTCAGCTTTGAGGTGTGAAAAAGTCAAGCCGTATTTAACATGAAATTGGATTCAAACGTCCTCACTTTCTCTCTGTGCCTTTTTTCCCCATGTGAAACATCAAAAAAGATTTGGATTTGAAATTTTTAACACTTTTAGTGTTCATCTTTGCTGTTCTACATGTTCAATGACATGAAGCTGCCCTTTAAAATGGACTGCATTCATATATTTATGAGTATTTTATTCTATTTCAAAATCTTTTAAAACAGCAAGCCATATAGGTCAGGCCAGCTACATAACTTGGCCAATTTAGTAAATAGGCTGTAGTAAATTTACCTGTACCTTTTTTGCCAGTTTTATTTATGACTATTTTTCAAAATCATGCAAGACGTGGCTGTCTTGTTTTTTCTCCATCAGTATTACTGTTCTGCATTACCCATTTGTGTTCAGCTGTAGCATACTGTTACAAATTATAAACATCAGTGGGTAGTTAATACAACATAAATACCTACTAGGAGAGCAGTGTCAGAGTCTCAGTGGCTCTCGTGTGGCCTGTATATACAGCTTAAAGTAAGGAATCAACAGAGCTTACTTTACAGAAGTGAGGTCAAAGGTCACAAAGGCATATTCTGCAACTGTGACTGCTAAAGTTAGTCGGTTGTTCATTGAAACAGTTAATCAATAAACCAATAACTCATGTATCTGTGACAGCTAATATTGTGTTACCCTATGCATGTTACTACGAAAGAGTGGTTCACTAGTTCACTAGTACTCCTACAGTGGTTTTGATCTACGGAGGCTCCTAATCCATTTGCATTGCACTGGCACAGTTCCAGGTAACCAGCCTAACCCTTGACGTGACTCACCACTCCGACTGGGAAAGCCAGCACAGCCATCATCCAGTCCCTCAAGCTGATCAGTTTCTTCAGCTGTCTCTCCTGCTCCTGACTCTCACTGCCTTTGGTCAGCAGGCTGGACAGGTCAGTCAGCACACACACACCGAAGAACACCGCCTGGATGACCTGGTGAGAGAGAAGGCAAATGAACACTGTGAGGAGGCCTGGCCCCAGTCACAAAGACACTGCTGCAGCTCCACACATCCTGTTCACAGAAAACAGGTCTGCTGCTTGCTTTGCCACTCTTATTGTTTTTAATTAGTATTTTCAGGGATAGATTCCTGTTTTTAATATAGTAGCGCTCCCCTCACCTTATATCACAGAACAATCTGAGGAGGAAAAAACAGAAGTTACAAAGTCAGGCTGCTGTGAAAGGTTATTGCCTTGGGCAAAGCCTGTACCAGAACAAGCCCTAGTGCATGGGACTCCGATGTGTATCTCCTCCCATAAATATCGCTGATAAAAATAAATTAAAACAGAAAAAATGAGTGCTAGCTTTGATTCCAGGGTAAATGTAAAAACCGCAGGTATAAAAATAATGTGCACACAAATTCAGTAAAAAGAGTTGTAGAACATTTTCCCAACATGACAGTTGGGAATACAGAATACAGAAAGCTTTTCTCAACACATATAATAAAGTATTTTTTCAAAAATTCAGAGCAGATATTGGCAGGGATTCAAGCGACACTTTTTTTCTAGATGGAATGTTTATGTGTTTGCTCCAGAAAACATTGTGATTGTGTGATTGTGATCTCTCCATATAAATTCCAATAGAAAAATAAAAAGCTGTTGCAATTGACAAAAAAGAGGAAAACTATTTGCTTTCGATTTGAATGAGCACGGATGTGGTTTCTTCAACAGAAACAACAAGCAAAATATTTAGCTAGCCATGCTTTTATGTCACTAAATTAATGCTATTTTTTTAAATAAAGGACAATACAGTACAGAGAACTATACTAAGCATTACACTTAAAAGAGTAAACAATAAAAATCACACATACACGCACACACACACACATTTATGGCTAAAGCTGCTTCCTCTTTATTGAGTATGAGACCCATGTTTACCTCTGACATAACCATCTGATTTGAGACATCTCAACAATGCACCACCTGCAATTCATTACAATCACATGCCTATAATATATCTGAAAGGGTTTAAGAATGAAATCCCAATGGTTTACCCTCTCCACACTCTCTAAACCCAGAGGTCATAAGAGGAGAAGCTTCAGCTTGCAGTCACTCGCACCCCAGTCACTCAATGCCAACTGAAGCGGGAGGTTGCTGCATTTACTGGAAAACATCCTTATAGATATGCACCTGAAGGTCATTTTACATGCTTTCAAAGACAACTTTTAAATTACACTGGGATTTCACTGAGGCATTGTGCTAGCTGCATAAAAGCTATTAGAGACCCTCAGTGTTCTATGAGCTTGTGTGAGCAATATGTGAGTGTGACACAGTGCAGTGATAACTGCTGGCTAATAAAGCCTGCTGTATTCTGGTAACAACAACAGTAGTTTGATGAATCTTTTTCTTATAGATCCAAAGTTACTGTTTGGATGTGCATTATTCATGTATGCTAAGTTACTCAAAGTTGCATCTGTGCATTCAATTGGCTAAATGCAGTACGCACATCAGAGCACAGCACTAAGACGAGCACCAAGTGCCAGCTACTACAATATATATTAAACTGTCAGAGGCGCCTGAGCTGTTCTCAGGGTCCTCTCAAAGAAGAACTCATATTAAATGTCTACAAGTGGGAGACACCTGGAGCGACACCCAACATCTATTCTTAATATGACAAATTACCTGTATCGTTGATGTTTTAACCATTTAACCACATAAGACTGAATCTTGAAAGAAGTCACTTTGACTAAAATGTTGACTGTAGTTGTTGTGCATTCAAAGATTCAAGAGTGGTTAAACTACATTTTCTTGTGGGATTTTTTTTTTAATCATACAATATAGGCAAATGTAGAAGGATGCATCATTGCATGTACCACAATCACTGCATTTCATTATGTTCCATCATTTAGGATCGCATAATTTTTTTCCTACACTTTTCATGCCTGACCCTCATCTGACCTCTCAGCCATACCCACAGAAAACATCAAAGAACACACACACAATCACACACACACACGCACACACACATTACATGTCTACAAAAAAAGTTATATAACACATTCAAAAATTTGCATAAACCATTTCCCTTCTATGTCTACCCCCTTAAGCTCATGTATGGCATCTTCTGAGAAAGTCTGACGTCTAAGCACCAGTGGAGTCAATGGCAGGAGATTATTTCTGCATGAAATTAAGAAGATGGCCATAGCAGAGCTTTTTATCTACCCCCCCCCCCCCCAACCCCCCAGATTCCAAGGAGCTGAAAAATGTGACTCTAATTCTCATTAATTCACCCTTTAATTTATGATAACAGTCACAGCATTATCTTTCTGGTTGGAAAAACTGCTTTCTACAGCATTCGGAGGCCTGCAGAACCCCGCACCCCGAGACGGCTTTAGCAAAAACATTTCTGACTGTTTTCCCAAAGACGACTCCTGCACTTTTCTTCTTTTGCAGCCATCAGCACATTCGCCTGCAGCTATGCTAAAAATGACTGCCTTCCAGGTTTCCTTTCATTTAAATTAAATGCAACTGGTTTGAAAAACAGACTTCTCACGACGAATTAATGCCAACAGCCAGGCATAAAACCATTTACTAGCTCTGTGTGCTTCTTTTCCCGCCATCTGAGGCACTTAAGAGCAACCACAATAATTCCTGGACTGTAACTCAGGTCATAAACTGAGTGTTTAACAGAATTCAATGTCTTTAGCCGGGAACAGAAAATAGGTTATGAGGAACCAGTTCAAATACTTTAAATCCTAAACCAAATAAACAAAGTGAATCCAGACCAAAATTTTTAAGCTAAACAATGAATATAGGGGCAATAGAAGCAATTGGAATTCATGTAAAAGAGTAATAGGTGTTTGGAGCAAATGACCTAAGTGTGTTGAGCCAGTAGCTTCTTCAGTGTGCTTCAAAGGATTGCCTAATAGAACTCTACGAGAAAAGTGACCATGGTAAAAAAAAAAAAAAATTTTAAAAATTAAATGAAAAATACACAGAAATATAAAGACACAGACCTCATTTAACCATATAAAGTTACTCCTTTTCTGTTTGAAAGTCATAAACTGAAATGAGCAGCCGCATAGAACAGCAAAGACTTTGAAGATATTTAATACACTTCTACTTTCAGATGTGCTTTTCTGGTCTTTTCTGACCACTCTGCTTTCCTGATTCTAAAATGGAAACTTCTTGAATATTTGTTACATTTGAATCAGTTGCAAAATTACAAGTTGGATTTTTAGGGTTAGGATTATGGGACAAAATCTCTGCATTCCAAAACTATACTTGGTCAAGCAAAAAAAAGCTTTGACTGTTGAATGCTTAGGTTATAGTAAAGGATAGCATGTTTCTTGGTCAACACATCCATTGGAAAGATATAATTTCCTGCTTGAGATGAATGTAATTATATCTGCTCCGTTAATCCAACTAAATGGATCCAACTGAATTAGCAATGCGGTCCTGCTATTTTTCAAGTGATGTTAACGATACATGCAGATAAACTGTACGTGCTAGGGTTACTGAGAGAACCACATACATGACTGGCTTAATCAGCAGTACATCACACTACACTATTGTCATTTAGCAGACTCTCTTATGCAGAGCAACTTACATAGGTTACAATTTTTACGTTATTCATTTATACAGCTGCACATTTACTGAGGCAATTGTGGGTTAAGTACCTTGCGCAGGGGTACAGCAGCAGCACCCCAGCAGGAAATCAAACCCGCAAACTTTCGGTTACAAGCCTTGCTCCTTACCACTATACTTCACCGCCATGCAATCTAAAATAGAGCATCATGTGATTAGCACTTAAATTGTTGTACATATAACCTGTCACCATGACAGCAGCCTTGTGCAGAAACATCAGTGTCATTGAACGTGCTGGTGTAGCATAATTTTTTACCACCTTGTCAAATCTTGCTGCCCTGGCAATATAAAACAATTGAGAATGACATAACACAATCTTTGCGTCAGCTAATACTCAACATAACACACATTTATGGCGAAATATTAACATAGTTAGAGCAGACACTGCCATATGTGTGTATCCACATTGTGTCTGGTAGCATAAATTAATGGATAGCAGGATATGACACAACACCAGCACCCAGCATTGAACCCAGGACGCAGTTTCTTAACAGAGAGTGAGCGGGCACTCTGTGTTCTTATCGATTGCGCAGGTCAGATGATTAATGACCGGAATGCAGTCCTGCAGAGATCACAGTTGCATTTGGAAGCACCCCTGTACAGCTGCAACAAGGCACATGGGGGTAGATGGGTGCTGCTGTCCACACAAGCACTGAGCTTGACAGATTTGCTCTCTCCACACACATGACCATTCACATGGGAGCAGAGTCTGAGGTGGTGATGCTTGTATGGTTTACTAACACCCATTTTGAAGCCTTTATCCTGCAACAAAACGCTCCTCACAGAAATGTTGTACTCCTGGCCATGTGGTGTAAAAGCATAATGGTAATTCCCAGTGCCTTTAAACGTTAGCCTCGAACTGACAAGCTGGAATAACGCTGAACTGTGAGTATAAATAACCAAAACTAAACAACATTTACACTGCTGTGCATTAAAGGGTGATCAAAAAAACATGTTACTTTTTTTGAAGAAAAAAAAAAGAAAAAAGGAAAATACTGCTGTCAGCTGGATTCCTCAGTTTTCAAGGGAGTAAAATGTGACACATTACATCAAGGCCTGTCAGAATTACTGTTTTTTCCTAATAGATACTTTTTCATCTGTGAAAAGCAGACGTTGAGGGGAAACACAAACGCACTGATGTTGCTCTGTCCCAATGCACATTCAGCGACAGCTACCTCAGGTGTTACTACACAGATTTACCCACAGCTCACATCCTCATCTCTCCCCTCAGAGAGACAGAAACCCTAATCTGAACCCGGCATTCCGCGCTAATAAATAAGTCATGGCAAAAATGTGTCACATGAATTATGGACGTAATCCTTTTCATAACTAGTTAAAATGTAGGTGAGTTCCTGTGGTTCGTTGTGGGGCCATCCCAGGGCCTCTCAGATCGTTGTGCCAGGTTCCCCCCACCCCACCATGAATGAATTGAAAGACGATAGCCTGCGTTATTGTGGTCCCAATGAACAAAATCTGATTTAATGGTCATTTTCTTCTTGAAAATAAAGCCTCAGTGACTATTGACTCTCTAAATTCAGTAACCATTGATCTGTGTAAATGTATCAAACCATCTAAATTCTCAGCGGAACATATTATGATTCAGTAATCAAATATGATTAATTACACACACTCGCCAGTAACTGCACAGATTTGAGGATTTACTGCTGCAATTAAGAAACTGAGAAATATAACTGTTTGGGATTACTGAGCTCTGCTCTGTGGACCACCACATATTGTGGCGATCTCTATTTATCCTGACATTTAAGATATCTAGCAAGTTTGTGTGATTCATGCTTGTAAGTTCCCATTTCTATTTCCTGTTTCTAAGGCTCTTCTTGACTCACAAAGAAGGCAGCCAGTTCACAACATTTAGAACAACAAAATCAGATCAATGTGGTTTAGTGCCCTCTTAAAGCAGAATTTGTGCTCTGTTCTGCTTCTTAAATTGCACTGAATGTACATCGGGACCACAGCACCCCTCACCCACTACCAATGTGCTGCACCCAACGGAGTGATGCACACATCAGCTGAGGTGGAGAGGGAGGGAATTATTTAGCCAATTAAACGATGATGCGTAGATGGTCAGATTGGGAACTTTGCGAGGACACCAGCGAGACTCCCTGCTCTTTGTGATCAATACCATAAGGATCTCAAATGGCTAAAATGACTCAGTGAGTCAGGATCTCAGTTTAACTTCAACGTCTGAAACACACCTATAGGAGAGAATCCCCATCAATGACTCTAAGGCATTGTGCTTTTTGGTCCAGGCAGAAGCCTGCCCCGTACAGGACCACCAACACCACTTCTAGCAAACTGGCTTTCCCAGGATTCCCATTCAAATACTAACCAAGCTCAGCCCTATTTGACATTTGCCTTAGTTTTGAGGCTACAGGGTAATATGGTTGCTCTCCAGTACCTTTGGCCACCCACACCTGCAAAAGTTCTCCTGTGCCTCTCCCATCAAGTTATGAAATGTCAAAAGCCCATTTGCTATTTCTTTCCCATAACCAGTACAGATATTTCAAGGCAAATATTATTAGATATTATTGAGGCAAAGAGCAACAGGGATCACAACACCCCACCATAACCTGTTACAGAGGTACTCAGTTTTGCTTTGATGCCCATAAGAAAGCACCATACCATATTTTCTGAGAACATTTATGGAATTCCTAGTAATAGCATGTACTTTGCTGACATTTCATCATGCTAGCTAAACATAATTATGACAAATACTTCATAAATTGCATTGCTGAAAGTATAAAAATATATTCTTTTTATTTCATAACAATTCATTATAATACTTAACTTATACTACCCACATGTTAAAATAAATGGTGGGAAAGGAAAATCAATGTTACATTATTGTTGCAGAGGTATAAATTATTACTTAATTAATTTTATAAATAAATCACCTGTCCTGTGATTTCCACCAGATTCTGTTATGACCACCTATTCCTGCCCTGTAGCAGAGTAAATCTGTTCTCTGACTGCAAAATTTAATTGAAACCCAAGCGACACAATTGATCCAAATTCAGGTATAGGACTCTAAGTGAATGCATGGCTATATCTCTCATTGTGTATCACAGCAAATTAAATGTGTTTAATCACATTGTTATTATAATGCCATTAGGAAACAGTCTTGATCACAGGTTAACACACTATGACTGTGTAGTATGAGTCATACTTTTTGTGCCCAAAGCTGTCTCGTGCCTTAGTGGAATTTGACCTTAAATCCATTTTTAAAAGAGTGCTAGCGTCCTGCTAATTAGCAGAATAGATGCAGTTTCACAGTGTAATCTGGGGGCTGGAGGCAAAAAGGATCAATGTCAAACTGGTGTCCAGCTGTTTCAACCTAAAATTTTAAGATTTTATATTTCAATATTTCAATATAAATTCATTCTGCAAACATTTAATTTGTTCAGGAAACCTGCACATCCTACCTGTACATCACTTCAAGGGTAATAAAGGAAAAACAAAAAAGCAGACTACTTGTAGGGAGCTACAAATCAAGTGCCCATTCACTACTCATGCATCAGAGAGTGGCAATATCAACACTGACTTCAATGCACAAAAATATGTGCAAGTAAATGAAGACTTCTCTCTCTCTCTCTCTCCCCATATATATATATATATATATATATATATATATATATATATATATATATATATATATATATATATATATATATATATATATAGGTGAGGTTATAATTTAAAATAAAAATGTATCTAATTGTTCCATAAGTTTCCATATTCTTAATCATAAAACAAACAAAAATCATTACAGGAGAAGAAACTGGAGCCACACACTTTTTTTTTGATTGCATGCCATTTTTTTCTACTTTGAATAAATATGAAATCAAATGAATTTTAAAACCCCCCATATCTTCATATAATATTACATATTATATAACATATTTAACTATATTTCATCCATCCACACAACCATATTTTCCTGAGAGAAGTGACAAATAGTGAGCATTTAATAAAAAATAAAAAGCATAAATAAAAGATTTAAGTTCAAGTGTTCACTCGTCATCTTGTTTAAAATGTGGCATTTTTCCAAACAGGGTTGTAACCGTCAGTTCTAGTCTTTGCTAGACATTGTGCAACTTTTGCATAGGAATACGTATGAATACAATAAATATATTTAATTATGACTCAAGTATAAAAGTAAACATGTAATGCTTCGACGTGGTGACGGCTTTTAACGCCTGAATCATTCAGTAAAACGCCACGAAGAAAAAGGGACAGAAAAAATCTAAAGAAAATGCTGCGCATCAGAACAATTACATTCTAACAAATTAAATCCGTCTGTAAAATGTCGTTCGGCTGTTAAAACTGATTTTCTTTAATCGTAGGAAATCGTTGTTGCTGAATCTAAATTACACCACCTCGCCATCTCAAATATCCAAAAGAAACGGCTGCTCAGTGATTGTGATTCATGAGGCGGCACAAACATAACAATGGAGGCCACGAGCTGTCACCGGCCATTATGAAAGGGGGTCTCTAAATGGGTGTGGGCTAGGTAGACACTTGCATGTGCACTCCAATGCAAGAGATCCAAAAGCACTTTGCTCATAAACAAGGCATTTTCCATTAGCTAATCAGCACGTATTATAGGCCCGTCTTTAACTGAGGGTATACTGTAAGGAATGGAAGTACAGCACCATAGATACTTCACGCCGCTCTACCATGAGTGATCGCCGATTTAGGCGCCAGAGGAGAACAACGAACACTTACCAGATCTATGAATGTTAAAAACTTCCAGCTACCGCCGTAAGTTTGATGAGCGGGCATATCAATTGCTTTATAATTGCAGAGGATGGAGAAATACGACAGGAGGATCGCTACCCTTAAAACCTGGGAAGGGATGAGCGCCATGTTTCTCTTTTCGGTTTCGTCTTTGGCTATATCCTCTTGACAGAGTGATGCTGTTATCTGGGTCTCTCTCAGTGCATGGAGGTCGCTGCCTGGAGATGGGATGCGGAGAGGAGGTTGCGTAGGAGGTGTGCGTGTAGGAGCATGCGGAGAAGGAGGGGGATGATGTTGTCATAGTAACTGAAAATGTGGTCGCGCAAAGAAGTCGAAGCGCATCTGTCATTTGTATGCGAAAGAGCGTATAGCCTCCCAATGATGTCGTTATTGAGATATTTTGGGAAAATACCATGAAAATACTATTAGTGGCTATGGGCGACGTTTTGTGTTATCTTTATTTAGTCATTAATCGGCTTGGCCATTAAACAGCTGCGCTGCTTTCACCAAAACTGCACATAAAATGTAAAATTACAATTCCGTTTCAAATGAATCTTGCTCGACTAAATATGATAATCTTGATGGTCCATAAAAGCCTAATTGTGCCGTACAGGGTTTACATAGGACGACTTTAATCGCTGTTATGTTGATACATATCACGGTAATGAAAACAAAAATATCAGCTCAAATTGACACAAAACACACGTGTGATGTCTGTTGGCAAAAATACCAGACTGTGGCAACTCACAGAAGAAAAAATAAACAATGAATATATGGGCTCTAAAGCTATTAGAATTTTAGCTTATACTGAAAATATCATAAAAATATAATTTTACCCACAGCTGCTGGAAGCCAACTCTGCAGGCGAATTAACCCCTTCTAAGTACTAGGTTTTTTTCTAAACCACATTTTTTATTCATTTAACAGGCAGTTTTTAGCATACTGTATATTTATATGGCTCTGAAAAATAGAACATTTTGTTTTACGCTTTGTGCAGTAAAGTTCAGCAAACATCATTATTGTGGTTTTGACCTCATAGTAAACTTGGAAATGATCCCAGTTTATATATCGATTGTGAGCCTATTACTTGATCTTAAGAGTTTTACAAGTCAAATCCCTGCATAAATTGTACGCAGTGTGAGCTTCACTGGATAGTTATATGTGTTGTAAGTTGTCACATTAACCAAAGTAATAGCAACCTTTGTGGTCATAGAGAAAACAAAGTTTCTTCAAAGCAATGTGTTATTTTCTGGGGCAGAATGAGTGATATGGAAAAAAAAATACTGACTGACATCAAGCACAAAACAAAAATACAATAATTAGACAAAAACAAGGCTCCTTGGTTCATTTTTACCCATTGACACATCCAGCCTGCAGACGAGTAGAGGAAAAACAGTGTCCAGAAGACTTCTGCCACACAAAATACAGCAGGTGACAAGATGTATTTTTAAAATCTCCAAATGTCAATGGTACAGTGGAATTTTAAGTATTGTGGCTTCTCAGAATGCAGTCACATTTTGAATTGTCAATAAATGGAATAACATAATTGGGGATGTTCATAAACATATTTTCAGAATGCTTGCATACAGTTATTTGTTCACTGATTCAGTTAAGACAGGACCGCTCTCATGTTGACTTGAGACTATGGAACAGCACTTGGCTATAACCAATAGTGCATTGAAACCCTTCTGATTCTTCTACAACAGCAACAGGAGAGTGAAAGGAGGTGCAGAGGATAGCACAGAAGAGGCCATCCCAATAAAATATTCATTCCTTTCACACACACACACTCATACACACACACACACACACACATACGTATACACACACACGTATGTTAAATTATGTCTTATTGCTTTAATGTTACTAGATGTCTTGTTAAGGAACCAGTAAATTAATTATCATTTCCTTTAAAAATGTCATTAGCAGGAGGGTCACAGGAATACGCCCGGACCTTCTGAAGTGTGTAATATTGAGGCAAAAAATAGTTTATGTCACTAATTCAAATATGTCAAACAGAAACACACTAATCGCCTCTGTAGAAATCGGTATTATGTTATGATAAACACCAAAGAGGTTTATGTTGTGAAATCATCCTTCCGGTGTAGACAATTGCTGTCCAATTCCAGCCATTAACCGCATAGAGTTTTGCAGATTACAGGATTGTGGCCTCAGATACTCCAAATCAGCAAAGGAGATTGAGGGCATAATGACTGTAGTGATTTGGGACAGCGCTGACGGCAAGGTTACTGCCGACGGGGCTCTGTGGAAGGATTCCAAGTCAACATGAATGAGAGCAAAGCTGCGAAAGGGACGTGCAACTGAGCATTCAGGATGCAATTATTCTCTCCCTTGGCGCAGCTGCAAGGAACGAGACAGCCTTTCGTCCGGGGCAGACGCACTGGCCGGACAGCGCGTCTGACATGGTCGAGAGGAACATGCGACGAGCGGAGACTGCCGTGTTTCACCCCTTGCATGCAGAGATGCAGAGGTCTGCCAGAGTGCACAAGCTCTTGAACGGTTTTGTGGTTAGCTGGGGGTGTTTACTCAAGTTTCCAGCGATGCAGCCCATGCGTGTGGGTGGATTTTGCTCTCAGCGTGTGTGCTCATCCGCTAAAGCCTGCGGTTCAGGCTTTCGACGGTGATGGGCGAATGCTTGCTGGCACTCAACTGCCAACAGCTCTCAGAACAGAGACCGGATCCTACTGTGAAGATTCTTTAGTGGAAGCCTGGAATGGCACCTCATGGCATTTATCACTGCCAGTTAGTCCTAAAGGACTGAAGGACTTTTTAAGAAAATATTTTGTACGAGAACCCTAGTACTCATTCAGATTTCATTGAAATTAATAATATAAGAAGCATCACCTTTTTCTATGAAATGAGCAGAACAGTAAAAGTTATGATTATGCTTAAAAGGAATTCTGCCCTTAGAGTTTGTATGCATATCTATCAATCAATTTTACTAGCTCAGTAGACCTGTAGGACAAAAGTATGAATGTTTGATGAATGAAAAATTGAACAACCGCTATAAGTACTTCCAGACTTGTTTTTCCCATGATGATGTTTTTTCATTCGGGATGTCCATAATAAATGACAGTGTCTGGCCAAAAAAGTTGTTAGTGGAAGAGCTGCAGAAATGACCTGAGGAGATCTCGGATTAATTTAAAGTGTGGTCAGGAAAGAAAAAGGTCAGAGGGGTTGTGAGTCCCTGGTTGTCTTGGGCAGATGCTCTTGGGAACAGTCCAACCCCTCGGCTAGTCATTAGCAGGGCATGATTTCAAACGGTGCAGCTCCCAGGACAGCGGAGTGGAACTGAACATGTACAAACCCTGTGAGGGTGTAAATGGGTTCCTCTAGGAGAACAGAATGGAAGGGTACCCTTAAGCTGAGATTGTATGTGGTATTTTTTTCTCATCTACACAGGATACACATAACAAACTGTACAGCACTGAAAAAATTGCCACAGTCACAAGTAAGGCACTCACACTTTGACCCTGGCTACGTTTTGCCTTAGTGTGATCCAACAGGATCTGTACTGATGCATCATGGGATCCTGTGCCAGAGATGTCAGAGATCCTTCTGAGATTTTCTCTGTCCTCTTTCACGCTTATGGCCTTGCATGCAATATGAGATTCTTTTTTGGGGCGTGAGGGGGTTAGTTTTAACTGTTACGTGAGGTGGGTCAGGATTACAACCTTTTCCTGCCATTAAAATCCCCTCTCGCCTTCAAGTGGATCAGCTGATCAAAATCCAATTTAGCTGAGCTTTTGCTCAACATTTAGATGCTTCCTTCTTTGAGAAGATTTTTCCAGAACACAGGAGCATGGTCATAACCTGTACCTAATTATGTACTTATATTATGTCTTACAAAACTGTAGGGGAATTGAAAATTAATTTCAGAGCATATCCCACATTCATTAAACTACTAATGATGACCATATTAACACACCAACCCACTCTGTAGGGTTAAAAACAGAAGCACCCTGACAGGAGGAGATGGTACAAACATGATTCAGTTCTGAATGACCCGATCCCCCATGACTTCCATCCAGTTCCTGCTATGCTTCCTCGAATTAGTCAAAGCACACCACCGCAAATGGTGGGCCGTATTAGTTCATGTCTCAGTCCCTTGTGGCACTTTTGTTGTTCTCGTGACTTATGACTGTGTAGGAAAGTTATTACCTTGGCTGAGCGAAATGGCAAGGGGTGGCTTGTTCCTTGACTGTAGCTGCACATAAAAATCGCCGTCTCATGGGCGGGGATGTCATTCTCGGGGCCGCAGACCAGCGGCGCCCTCACTGGTGTATTCCTTCGCCAGACTAAAAATAGTGCCCGTAGGTCTCATTAAGATGCCAGCTTGTTTGGTACAGCGGGTATATCCAAACACTGGCATCGTGTTGGTGGATTTGCATTTGTTTACAAACATCAAAGTCTGGCCAATCAATCTAATGAGGAAAATGAGGACACATCTGTTGTCTCCTGCCTCTCATTCTACCTTTGTCCTTGTTATAAGCAATTAGTGGTCCTCACAAAAAAAGGCATGCCTCTTTTATCCTTTGCTGTATCCTAATTAGACATTGTCTTAGTTTTGGAAACTCTTTCAGACTTAAACTGAATTATGTAACACCCGCCTATAGCGATTTATTAAAACAATATTGATGACACAATGTCTGAGCAAAAGCTCACTGAGACAGCAAGGGGCTTCTGTGATTACTGTTTTTTTTTCTTCATTGTGGTAGTGGGTGAGAGCTTTTTATGAGATTTAATCCTGGCCTCAGTGATTTGAATGGATTAATGTTCAGTTGGATTGTTCGGTTTATGGCTGCATTTTCCTCCGCAGGCTGTTTCTGCTGTGCTGCTAGTTCAGGTACGATTCGTTGTGACCTGCTCGGAGAGAGGCCTCAAAAGCAAAGGTGCCCTGATTAAAATGGTGTGGCTGAGTAGCTATGAGGGAGACAGTCATCTCCCCCAAATTTCTCACAACAAGGTTCGACCAGGAGGCTGTGCACTATTTACATATGCATAATGCACTCACTATCAGTCAGTGAGTTTGAAAAATGCACATTGCAGTACACTGCTATTTCTGTAGCCACACAACTAAAATCAGTCCGTCCAGTCATTGATGCAGCAGCAAGGAGAACATGACTGTTGACTTGACGGATAGAAGGGAGCCCTGCTGGAAATGTGTTTTCAGTGGGTATCACCAGAAGGACCTTGATTTCATGCTTGATAGCTTGTAGCCACAGCACCGTTTCCCTGTCAGTGTGTACATATTTTTGCCAAGCACCTGGAAATTCTGTATTCTGCTCAATGCAGTCAATACATATAGACCATGATTCTTGTATAAGCCTGTCAATCTTCTGTCTAACATAGGGTGGGAGCGAGGATTTAACCCCAGAGGAGCAGACCTGTGCACAGCATGCAGTGGTACTTGGTTTTGCAAACAGCACTAACTGCAATGACTGACACAGACAGGGTTTTAATGAATTCACAATGGCGAGATATTTTTCTAATCTGATATTGAAAAGTGCTAGATTTGTTGCTAGATGCTGGTGTTGTCCAGAAGGTCACAAGATCTAGCAACAAAAATGTGTTTTGGCACTATAGGAAGAGAGGGGGGATGAGAAAAGGCTATCATGTCTTTTTGTCTCACTGAAAACTTTCAAATGTAAAATCCTTTCTGTTCTCCCATGACCCAGCAGCAGTCTGTCTGACAGAACCCTCCTGTCTGGGGTTTCAGACGGGCAGTCATCTGTGGAGATGGTTCATCAGGCCACCATTGACCTTGTCTGTGACCTGCAGCTTTGATCCACCTCTTGAGAAGTGGTCATCTTGAAGCTATAGTCTAGCATGTGATGTTTGTCACATGCCCTCACTTAGGCATCTGATTTTCCCTTGATTGAAACCCAGAGAGTCAGAGGACATTGTTCTCTCATTCATGCCATTTGTGTACTGACTGTTGTAATATTATTCTCATTTTGATCGCTGACATTATCATCATTAATTTCACTGCATGATACTCTGTGTGCTTGACAATGTGACAGGGTTAAATGGAGAGGCTAAAATTTGTGGGGGATGTCAGCATTTAATCACTAACTATAACATGCTGAATTTGCTTCCTCTTTAATACAATTTGAAACCAGTATGTGAAGTGGTATTTTGAAAAATTCTTTTACATCACAGGTGGAATGATTTTACAATAATTTGAAAAAATTTAACAGACCTAGTCTCTGACATAGAGAATAATATAAAAAATGTGTGAACGCTGCTATGAAAAAGTGAGAACAAGTAATACATGCACTTACTGTTTTATAATTCATCATTTTGCATGTGTGAACCTGCAATACTTGAAACACAGGAATAGATAAATACATTTATTGTTGAAGGTTGAGGGTTAACCAGTGATAAATGGCCTGAGATAACATACACCATACAGTATTTGACAGGAAATAAAATTTGATCAGGCGTTGTGTAAACATACATTTAATTAGAAGAATATGTTGACCCTGCCAATGTGAAGAAGAAGAAGAGGAAGAAAAATACCCGTCGTAAATAAGTGCCAAGTTCTGGGTGGAAAACAGCCCTCAGCTGGGCTGTGATGGTTTTCCACTTTCTGTCAGTTTCCTACTTCAAACGATGTCAAATCCCATGGGTTTTACGAGGAACCGAAAAAAAACCCCCAAGTCTTTAATCTCTCAAAAATGTTCCACTGCGGAGAACTCTGCTTCAGACACAAGTGGTTCATAATGCGGTTGTTCTGGAGAGTTCAGCGCAGTTCATTTGTGACAGATAAGGGCCATAGACCTTCGCAGTTGGATTTGACACCCTGAATTCTGCTCTTGATGTTTTAATGTCAAAACAAAACCTCATTCTGTATGGACTAAATGTCCACATAGGTTAAAGTGAGCAGCATTGTGGAAAATACTGTAATTATCAGAGCAATCGAGACCACAGGGTTGAGTTTGAATATTGTTGCAAGACACTGTTCCAAAATTTCACTTGCTCTGTGTGTCTGTGTCTGTGTCTGTGTGTACATAGGCAAATAAAATCTAATTGTAATCCTGCAGCATGTTTCAGTGGTCAGGAAGTTAATAGAAGCTTCTGGAACTTCACCAAAGCCACAGAATGCTATTGTAGCATCAGGCACAAAAGTAAGCAATGCACCAGAGAATCTCATCCATTAGTACCATGCATTGACTTGGTTAGAGTCAGACAGCCGTCTGAGAATTTCAGAAAAAGTCACTGATCTCCACAAGTTAGATGATGACAATATGAAAAAAAAATCACAACAAGCTGAAACTACCAATTACCACAATTCCATTATCAAGGTTTTCAGTGTTACTAGGATAATCAAAACCTTGCCAGGAAGAAGATGCAAAGAGATTTCATCACAACATGCTGTGAAGAAAGTGGCTTGCAAGGTGTTTGGAACCCCTAGGCAAGGATTCCATTTTTTCCACAGACTGAGATGCAACCTGTAGAAAAAATGAATAGTTTGCAAAAGGACTGACTGCATGAATCTTGTATTCATGGCAAAGCTGTAAGGAAGAGGAGGAAGCAGTCATGATACTTCAGACCCTGTTTTGTGGTCTGATGAAACAAAAGCTTTATGGACATTCTCATCAACAGTGTGTATGGTGCTGAAAAGATGACGCTCACATTGAAAGGAAGATCATCCCCCCTTTGAAATGTGGAGGCTGTTTTCCTCTGGGGTTAATGTGTGTCTACTTTTGGCTGGTGCCCTTGTCATAATTGAGGAGAAAAGCATTCACACTGTGAATTTCATGCTGTGAAATTTTTGGATGAAAACCTGGTTCTTCCTGCAATAATCTTAAGCATGGCATATCAGAGCTGAAAAAGAAACAACAGGAAAACAAATTCAATGCTCTGGACTAGACATTTTCAATCTCCAGGTGGAGATTTGATGGAACATTTGTAGTTGGAACTCAAGAGCAGCTCAAAACTGAAGTTGGGTGAGTGTTCAGAATCCTCATACAAGCCTACATGGATCTCCTTCACAGTGTCAGATAACAAAGTCAAAATAATTTAAATCTTTCTTAAACATCCATTTGTAAATTTATGCTGCTGCACTATTCAGTTTTTGTGGTATTAAAAATAAAGGTAGTTATATTTCCTTGAACAAAGCAAACCCACTGTATGTATTTAAGGGCATAGATATATGACAATTTTGTCAACCATAATCTACCATTACACCCAGCAAGAAGTGATTATTGCAATAGGGTGATGTCACAGAAGCCACACATTAGGGTTATTATCATATTTAAGAGAATAGATGTGGTACAAACATTATGGTATTGTGAAAATGTATGTGTTGCACGCTAGCAAATTGAGTAATATCACAGTTTAACCACCAGGGGTCTTAGTTCAGCTCTGTCTGCTGAGACAAAAAAAAAAAAGAAAGTGGAAAAGCCTTCTTTTTCCCTGAAGAGTTTGACCCCATTGCTTGGGGACACACCATGCCCATTCAGAGATTTCCTTGTGCGTTATTTACATATTTTTAACCTGTGAACATATTTTATTTTGTTACAGCTGTCAAATGAGGATGTGAATGTCAATGTAGTCAACTAACAAACACATCTTTATTAAATATGTGTAATTATTACAATTGCAACAGTTAATTCTAGACAGAATCTAAAAGATGAATATGCTATAATTTATTTATAATAGTAATAAATTTAGTCTACAGCACAATGAAATATCTCTCTTTATGTGTGTATATATAAATGTGTGTGTATGTATATATGTGTGTGTGTGTGTATGAGAGAGAGAGAGAGAGACAGAGGGAGAGAGAGAGAAAAAAAAGATACTAGTGAATCTAAGGGTGTTTTACAGCAAATGTATTCAAGTAAAGGCCTGCTTCAGTGACTATTCACCCCCATGCCACAGCACCGCCGCGCCTTATCGTTGACACAGATTGGCCCTTTGTCAGAGGTAATGGTTATGTAACATCCTGGCAGGACAGCCTGGGAGGAGGAAAGCTGGGATTCCTGTTGGTGACGAGGCGCTGATTGTGAGGTTACTCGGGGAGATCTGAAAGCCGTACAATGGGAGGGAGATTGCTGCCGGGCAAAAGCTAGGTGTGGAGAGGGAGTGTCTGTGCTGCGCGAGTGAGTGCTCGGGATCCGTCAGCCGCGGAGGCCTCATTGGCTCAGAGGCAGGCGTTGAAAACGGAGGGTGGTGTGGCTTGGCCTTGTCAAAGAGGCTTTTCAGGATTCTGATGTGTTAAAACACACAGGAGATTCGCCTCACTGCCAAACAGAGCTGAGGAGAGCTGAGACTTCCTCTGTCTTTGATTATTTGTTCATGTGACGTCATTCTGAATCGGCAGGCTTTACAGTCAGGTGTTGTGTCAAACCCTTAAACCAAGTAAAGGATTTCACAAGGGCTGTTGAATTAATCTGGATTACAATTTGTGGTAAATTAAAGCAAACATTATTAATATCACATATGACTGACAGCACTTGCAGCATGGGTAACACAACAGCAACAAACATTATTAGACAACGACTAACTTCAGAATTTTCATAATAATGGCTAACAGTTTTAATAGTTTTTTGAGGTGACTATGGAACTCCCTATGCATAATTTCGTTCATCTTTATTTGATGATACAATTGCGGAGTTCAGTCATACTCCTGCGAGGCACTAACAGCACTGTTTATTTTATGGTGTGAAGTTCAGCACTATCTTCTGTGGCTTTCCATTCATCACTGTTGACTGATTCAGAACAGAAACTTGAACCACGGTTGTGGGAATTCCCTCAGGTGAGCATGGGAGAGAGAGAGAGAGTCAAAAGCAGGAACTCATGCAAGTACTTGCCTAGAACTATTCCAGCAAACCTCAACATGTGACAATTCGATGAATAAACTCTTCCGGCAATGCACTCTTCAGTCCAAGAGAATGATTTTAATGCAATATTTGTCAAAACGAAGGTAGAGCCAACTACTGTAAAAACTCACACCTCTGCTGGCCTGCTGGATTACATTACACTGTTGTACAGTTGTTCTCCTAGGCAACTGGCATGTAACTAGCCTAACCTCAGATTAGAGAGAGTATTTTCTCTGACATACAGAATGGGCACTCCCAGGTCACAGATGATGGGAAAGGGAGCTCCTTACAGATGCGATAAGCCATTTTCGGCCTACTGGTTAATCCACTTAACACTATACAAAGCACAAACACGCCACTGGCACAGCCAAAGCCAAAGCCCTCTCGTGTTTACAATGAGAAGGAGTGGCCTTCCCCATTGAGAAAAAAAAGACATTTTCCAGCTTTGAACTCTAATTGATGGAGGACTGAAATTCCACCAGATAGACCTAACTGTGCACTGTTGGGTGGGATTGTCAAAGTTTGAAGGGATGTGAGGTCATTTTGATTCACCGTGGTTCATATTGAGTGCATATATAATATATAGTGTATACATAATATATACAGGGTTGCTTCAGTATATATACATACACTACGCACATGAACACACGTGCATGAACATCTGTACCTAATCTCAGAAGAGTCTGTGTAGAGAAATAATCTTATTCTGCTCATGGCTGTATCATTCAATTGTTCATATATTCATTCATTCATTCTTTGAAAAATCATGAAAAACTGCAGATCAGACAAAAAGCATGTAGCTAATATTTGAAATAATAAACTGAGAATCAAAAGGAATTAATCAATCTATGAATGTTTTATGAAAGATAAACTATAAAGGTTTATCATATTCTTTAAAAGGTTTTGTTATCATCAGTATTGATTGTTTCATAGGTGATGAAATAATTTAACCTGTTTAATAGCAAGCACAGAAAGGAATCAATATGCCTAGTTTACAACCGCTATGCTCATAACTATTACTGTCTATCTCAACATGTTATGACCAAACACCATCTGTCAATGAACAGGCCAAGATCTCCCAACACCTCACCAAGATCTTGGCATCATCATACTTGACCTTTATGATTGTTTTCACAATGCCAGCTTCCCTGCATCAAAAAACCCACATTGCAACAACTTGCACACCTGCAGTTCAGCAGCGTGGAGGTGACCATACATTGTTTTCAGGCCATGCATCAACACAGAGGCCCAGAGCTCACAATGGTTCACTGACACAAGAGAGTAGATGAGTGTCAGCAATACCCAAGGTGCACTTGCCAGCAATGAATTAAGGTTTTTTGTGTAGACTACCATGATGAATGTCAGTGATTGTGATGCAGATAGACATGTTGTGTACAACAGTCCATCAAGCTGGATAGTACAAGTGTAATGTTCTAAGCAGTAGTCTCTTCCCTACAGAAATCCACTTGTAGTGACTTAAGGCAGCCCAACTGAACAGTGCTACATTTACAAAATCCTGGGACCTCACTTTCTGCTTGGTGGGCTCATACTGTCACAACAGCATTCCAGCAGGACAACACATGTTTCCCTGCAACTCCTACTTTTTTTCCTGGATCAGAATGAGTTGGTTGCCACAAAACAGCATTTGCAAGCTGATGTAGTGAGTTTGTTTTAAATGAAACTGATAAATGCAATGCAAATGCTTAATGAATGTCTGCTACAAACCAAGCTGTACTAAGTAATTGTACATTTTTTGATAATATGAACATTTCGTTTGAAGTAAATCCAAAATAATCTCCATGGATTATGATACAGATTTGCAATTTTGGGGAATAAACATGAACGAGACCAAGATACTAATGTATTTTCCTCCCTCAGGTTTTAGAATGACATCTTTTCTCCGCGCTAGTAATCTAACTCTTTAATTGTCCGAGTCACGGAAGTTTAAAACAGCTAACAACTGTAAAGCGTAGATTATTGAAGCAAACGATAAGCATTGAATGTATGCACCCGAACTGCTGCTTGTGCACTTTCTTGGCAGGGCGCACGCAATGCAGCGCGGCCGAGGATCAACTTGTGCCGTCTGCCTGTCACGTCCCGGCCGCGGCGCTGAGGGAGTTCCCAGAGTGCGGAGCTCTCTCTCCCTCTCTCTCCCTCGCACAGCCGTGTTTTACTAGTTCAGCCTCACTCTGGGACGCGCTGGGGGATCCGATGACGTCACGGGCCAAACACTCTCACACTCTCTCTATTTCTCTCTCTCCCCTTTTCTATTCTGGGAAGTGCGGCTAGGAATAACCCCCCGTCTGTCTCTTGATCGCAGGCTCCTTGACTGGGCTTCGGCTTCTCAAAACACTTCTCAAAACAACCAAGAAGAATTCAGACAGCTTTTCTTCCGCACGCAGCAATAACCGTAGCGTCTTGGGAGAGTGAGATATCCCTTGTCGGAAAGAAGTTGCTTTTAGCTAAGTTGTCCGCTTGCTTCTTTTTTCGCTTTTCGTTTGACGATTTGGACTGTTATGTCGTCAAAGAAAGAAAGCAGTGTGAAATAAGAACCAAGCAAAAGGGTTGACATTTTTGTTGGATGTAGTTGGACGTGTTTGGATGCACGGCACCTCGAATGTGATACGGTGAGTGAGCTGACAGTCGTTCGGTAGCGTGACAACAGTGCAACATTATTATTGTATCGTGATAACAGTAATGTTGGGTTTGTGTGCTGGTTATTGGGGCATGCGGGGAATACCCAGTTGCTTGCATGCAGATTAGGAATGTTGCGTAATATCCTGAGGAATTTGCACACCCGATGCAACGGGCAATGCTTGTAAATGTACATGTTTGATTTGTGGCCGGAAGCTTGTGCTTTTCCCCCCCTCCGCCCTTCGACCTAGAGCACCTTCTCTTTTTTGGCGTCACATCTTTATGTCGGTAGGTGATGTGAGCGTAAACTGTCACGGTCTGCATTTGCATGTACACTGTATGTTTGTGTGTGCGTGTATGTGCGTGCGCGTATGTGTGAGAGAGAAGGTGGTGGGTGGGACGCTGGCCCGTTCCGGGAATGTTCCATGACGTGTACACCGACAAGAAGGGGGGGAAACAAGGGGTTCTCAGCGTACGACTGCCGATGCTCGCCCGCTGTCAAGAGAACAAAACTGAGTAGTGAACTCACTTTGTGAGCATGTACAACGACGGGTGTCACTTGAACGGATTATACAGTTCTTTATCCCAAACTGGCCGCATCCGTAGAAGTACTTTCCCCAACAAAATGTGGCGATGTAAAATCTGAAATTTCCACCGCAGGTTTTTAAATAATATATATAATCCTCAGCTCGTGGATCTATATAGGCTGTATTATGATTTAAACATTCTTCATTCTTTTTGTTAATTTGCTGCAAATTAACCTTCCTGTTGGAATATGAAATCTAACTTGGTCAGTTAGTTTGCCTTGTTAGAAAATGATTCCATCGCTTTCATTGTGCAAAATCTTACTTTTGGATGAGACAGAAATAGCAAAGAAAGAGTACTTCCTCAAAGTGAGAACAACCTTCACGCAAGTTACTGAGTCAAGCTAGCGTTCTCTCTGAATTTGCAAGTGCACACTGTCGACCATGACTAGCTCTCCAAAAATAAACCGTGGTGCGACTGGGATATATTTGAACTTCAGAATGATGTTTTGCTATTTCAACTCTTTTCCATACGCTACATCAGCGTCAGTTTTATTCACCAAGTCGCATCAGCCCAAAGGAGAAGACAGACATTGCAAAGATGCATGTTTGTAACAGTACCTAATATTCACGCTTCGTGCACAGCGATATAACCCCACGGAATGACCTAGTCACGTCACATCATTGCCAGTTTCGAAATTTTCGCTATGTTATGGGCTGAACAATGAAACAGACAGAAGCAGTATAAGAAGTACTGTGCAATTTCTTCTATTCTCACTGCAGAATCTGTGCAGACAACACTCTTAACAATTAATGTGAAGCATTCTTCTGTACTCCTTCTGTACTCTGTGATGCTGCAGCTGCAAATCTAAATGTACAACCTTTTTTCAAGTCTCGTAGACCTACCACACTCCAGTTAGTCCTGACTCACAATGTACTCATTTTCAGGCTATTGCCTGAAACACCTAAATGGTACCTAATTTACACTGATACACTGAAACATGTACAGCTAGCTCTCTCTTACACTCATTTACACTGATACACTGAAACATGTACAGCTAACTCTCTCTCTCTCTCTCTCTGCATATATATGGGCACATACTGTATATATTTGTAAATAATACAACAAATAATTATATGTAATGTTACAAAACTCTTGCACATGTGAAACCTTCACACATATGAAAGACTCCCACATACAAGCATAGTTTTTCTTGCATTGTTCTTGCTCCCACACACATGCTTAGCACTTGTATGCTCACTATTGAGCTCTTGAACACATCACTAAATTGCAAAGCTTTCATGTGTGTAATGGTTCAGAAAAGCGTTTAGATAGGAGTGTTTCATATACATGTGTTTATGTTGGCACATTTGGGTGTCTGTTGCTGTGCAAGGGGTTCAGAAATGAATGTGCATGCTTGCAGTAAAGCATGTATATAAATGCCCATGTGAGTCTGATGTCTTGTACGGTGCCTCATAGGACTAGCTGTGCTGTTGCCCAAATGTGATACTCTGCAGTGTGAAGACAATATTGTTTTGTGTCTCTGGCGTTGTAATCAGTCTATTGTATGCATTTCACTTTTAGTGTCATGTGTGATAATGGATGTATGGTATGCATTCTTCCCGCACGTGTGCTTACAGTTGCACTGTGAGTTTGCACGATTTGGCATGGACATGTAGATAATCCAGGCAGGGCTTCTGTGGGAGAAGTGAATGGAGGCCTTTTGTTCCACCATCCCATTGTTGTGTGGATCTGAAAAGGTACGACATCTAAGGACAAGAAAAGAAGTTATTTGCATGCTAGTCATTGTGTTTGGGTCCAAGTAACACCAAAGCAGCACTACAGCAAGTAATTACCCGAATGGAAATTCGAGCCAGAGAAATGAGTCATGGTTGAAGAGAATATTGTTCAAGACTTAAATGATGGCTGGATTTTGATAACATTTTAATTTACTCTGAATGGCACAATGTGTAAGTCATATTTATTGCTGGGTTGTGACTGTGCCCATGAAAGCTGAAGTGTAACAAGAACAGGACAGCAAAGACTGTCTTTGATCGCTGCAGCAGCACCCATTGGAGCTGTCTGCCTGAAGACAAGTGCTTGGTTTGAAATACCAAGCTCAAAATGAGACCGAGTGTAAGGTGTTCACATTGTTTCTGCTCAGCCTGCTCTCCTCTTGAGTTTGAGGGACTACAGTCATTAATGCCGCTTTTGTGGTCACAGGGTTTCCTTCCTTACATGCATCTGCACTGCGCTGCATGATGGCTTTTGCGCCCCAGCCTCCCCCCCCCTCCCTCCCCCCGCCCCACTACGTTTGTGTATGGTGCTGTGCATGTGTGTATGTGCATGTGGTAAGTGCATGCATGTGTATTGTATGTGGGTGGTAAATGCATGCATGTGTGCTGTATATTGGCAACACTTTCAGACACCTGCATGCTGCTACTCTGAGTGCCAGAGAGCACTGCTGACTCTTGCTCATGAGTAAGAAAATCAATATTTCTTTGATGTTTGGCATTGGCTAGTTTCAATGGCTGTGTGCAGCTCATCAGATCTTGCCTGGAAAATTTCCACCATTTTCATCCTGAGATCAAAATGAACTGGGGGTTACTTTTCTTTTTACCAAACAGTACGTAGGGCTTTCTTGCTGCTGTTCATGTGGTTGTCCACCACATGGGGCCTATGGTTCCGTATGTTGTCTTCTACCTGCGAAAGAGTCAGAATCCTTTCTGCCATATTGTGAATCAATAACAGCACCTCTGAAGCATATCATTGTTGTGTTGATGCAAGTCTAGGACACAAGAGTCTTCAGCACACTCCTTTACATCAATGGAAGGATTTGCTTTTCGTTTTTTTTTCCAGGAAATTAAATGCTAGCTGGGGGCTCTAGTCCCTAAAGGGCCTAAATGGCTTTGTACAGCAATTGATTCTGAAGGTCTGCATTGTCAGGTTGCCTATAGAGGACTTATCATTTTACTAATCTACTTTAGAAAATGGGCACAAACACTTAACAGTGAAAAGGTGTATGGTGTTCGTGTGACATGTACATATGGATCAATTCTTGCTTTATGTTGTGGAATAGATTTCTTGTCTCTGTGAACTAGCATTCACTGTGCAATTTGCACATGCATGTACACTATATGAATGGCTCACATGCATGTGCATATGTATAGTGCAGGTCATGACAACACATGTGCAGTAGACATTATCTGTGAGTACTCTGCTGAGCAACCAAGACACCTGTGCCTTGTTTCTAACGCTTTAAAATCTCCCGACTGCAAAAGTTCTAAGAGTGTCAAAATGAAGCCCCTGCCCTGACGTAGGCCTTCCCTCAAAATGATTATAATTTTCTTTTGCATTAAAATAAAACATGTCATTGCAGCATCATGCCTGGGTCTAGCACAGTGGACAGACCTTTCTTGGGGGGGGGTGCATGCAATCGCACGCCCATGTGGGATTGGATCGCATTTGGCCATGTCTGAAAGGTAAATTGATAGGGTACGGGTGATAAGGGCCTTGAAAGAATTGTTCAATTATTCAACCTTAACTGAGGCTGCGCCGGTGTTGCACGGTGTTAATAAGCAGGCCGTCTGGGCCTTGGCCCCTGCTGTGGAGCCCCTGTGGTTCCACGCCGCTGGCATGAGATATACTCCCGCCGTGAGTGGGGAGAAAGTACAGGGTGCAGCAGTTCTTTCAGAGCGGAAGAGAGCAGGAATACTGCTCCAGTTAGTGAGGCATCCCTCTAAAAGGAGGCTTTGTTGAGCGGCCACCGCATGGTAAACAGAATTTGTTTGAGCCCTTCCTCCTGTCTCCACTGTTTGTTTAGTTGTGGGGGGATGAAAGAATGGATTTTAATAAGGGCATCTGAGCTGGAGGCAAGCGGATATCATCTCCACCTGTATCAGGATCTGTGTCCAAACCGTGTCTTATCTGGAATCAAAGCCCAATCAAAAGGAGAAGGCTTGGACCATTTGAAAGCCAATCTGCAGCAATAAAAAATGGATCCATGATAGGAGCAGATTCACTCCTCTAAAACAGCACTTATTTTTAACAAATAAGTCACTTGCTCGTCCTTCTTATTACATGTAATAAGCATTCCTAAAGATTTCTGATGCTATAAATGGCAGGTCGGTGGTTGAAAAAGTTTTGAGGTGCCTGAAAGTAGCTAATAATGACAGGATTATAAGAAAGAACTCCAGGGGGCTGGTGGAGAGACATGTCTGCTATATGGAGGATCACTATGTCAGTGTCACTGTTAACACAGTGTGAAGTGTCTGTAGCGCTGGATCTGAGAATGTGGCTAAAACATCATTGGGACACAGTTGGTCTCCGTTCTGACAAAATGGAATGAGTGGAATGAGGGAGGTTTTCAGAGAGAATATAAGTCTATGGAAGGACGGGCATTGTTCACCTCAGCAGGACTGAGGTGACTCAGTCGTGGCTGGTGGCTTTACCGATGCCCTGGAGGAGTGCGAGCACAATGACAGCCTCGCTTGCCTCAGCTGCACAACAGGAAACACTCATGGCCTCCCCTCCTTCCTGCTTTCAGAAAGTAGTAGTCTGTCTCTCTCTCTCTCTTTCTTTCTTTCTTTCTCCCTCTCTGTTGGTTCCTGCAGAAGCAGAACCAGCTGAGACCTACTTTCATTTCTGCTCGAGCATCGTCGCCCGCGATTGACGTCTCCACGGCGCTCTGCCAGCCAATCAGCGTGCAGGTGTTTATGCTGAAGAAATATGATCATTTTTTCTCTCTCCTCCCAGCCCCACGCAAGCTGGGTTAGTGGCAGAGTGTGAGAGAGAGAGAGAGAGAGCGCGAGAGAGTGAGAGAGAGGGAGGGAGGGAGAGACGGAGAGAGGGAGAGAGGGAGGGCTGCAGACGGTGGATGGGAATAGCTCACTTTGCAGAGCTTGTCAGTACCGCTTGAAGAGGCTTCGTGCGACCTGGATGCTGGAGCTGTGATCCCCCACCCCCCCTCCCCCCCGCCTCAGGAGGCCCCCATAGCTGACAGGATGCAAAGGACACAGTGTCAGGTGGGCAGCCAGCGGGGGGTCACGGGGAGGCGGGCGAGAGCTGGGCTCAGGAAGAATGCTGGATAGCACTGCTAGTGAGACAGTGGCCTGGCCTATGGGGCTCCCACCTGCACCTCTCACCCTTCCCAGCTCAGCCCTCTGCGAGCTGCCAGCGGGTCGTCGCTCCGGGAAACAGGACGGATGATCATAGGGAGAGGGGGTGGTGGCAGGGAGGGGAAGGGAGGGGGAACCAAAATACCAGGGCGCGACTTCTGATCAGCAAGTTCACCCGCACCTCTGCACGCCTTCTGTTTACGGCGCAGAACATGCGTGAATGCTGAACATGCAGTGATTCACCACGCAGGAAGTCCCAGAAGCCCTGAGACCAGTGCGGGTGCATGCGTGTGTGTGTATGTGTGTGTGGGGATTCTGCCTTGTGTGTGGATGTTGCTGATTGACCTTTCTTCTTCTGTCTTTCCAACGCAGGGAGTGTGAGGTTGATTTGTGCTGAGGTTAGTTTTGGACTGTGGGGAGAAGACACACCAGAGGCAAACACGAGGTATGTCCCTGGATATTCATTTATATCTTTCTGTAAAGAAATCTGTCAACTTTCACGGAGCCGTTTACAAGCAGGTTCACCCAGCAGTACAATATGTGCGCTCCCATTTGGAAAGAGGAAATGTGAATTTGCTCAGAGCTCAAATGCTGAAAATGAGATTCTTCTCAAATGAATTAAACCTTAGGAAGTTTATCAGAAAAAAAAGATTTTTTTGAGAGGCTTGTAGTGCTTTGTCAAACTGCAGTGTCTTTTTCTGTGGGTGATGAATAGGGTTGAACAAGCCCTAATGAAGTGATTTTACATAATTTTTTTTTGTCAGTGCTAAATACCATGGCAACCGGTTGACTAAACGCTAGCCCTGGCCAATCACTTCATCCTAAAGAAAGTGTCTTTGTCTAACTTTAAGGTCTTTCTCTGTGCGCCTCTGTACATTTCAATTTTTTTTTTCATTTGATCCACTCCATACATAAAGTAATATTCATGGTGGAAATATGGGTATAATATTAGTAAGCTAACACTAGGCAGGTCTCTTTTTGTGGTTTATACACTGTAATAGTGCAACAGGGTAGAAGGTTATGGTGTGTTTCGCTGTTGGGCTGTGTTGATTATGTGTTCTGTGGAATAGCTGGGTGAGGGACAGTAGAATCTGTGTTGTCTGTTCTCAGTGCCCTTTGTGACTTGCAAAACATTGGGGAGGAAGAGGCAGACTGGCTTCTGACTAAGCCGTGTGAAAACATTCTGAGTATAGACACATATTGAAATAGAATGTAAAACACTGATAACGATCAGGCCTTCAAAGCCAGACTGCTCCTTGTTGGTCCTCCCTCCCCTCCCCCCACTGTGGTGGCACGGACGAAATGGTAGAGAGGAAGAGAGAGAGGAAGAGAGAGAGGAAGAGAGAGAGGAAGAGAGAGAGGAAGAGAGAGAGGAAGAGAGAGAGAGAGAGAGAGAGAGAGAGAGAGAGAGAGAGAGAGAGAGAGAGAGAGGCCTGACCCTTCAGGGGCGAGGTGCTGTTCTGGTGAGAACGGGGGCATCTGTGGCATTGGCCTGGCTGTGCGGTGTGGGTGGGTGGGCATCTGGGCGGCCGAGCACAGAGGGCTGGAAATGTCATGGGTTGCACAAGGTGGAGGAACAAGCTGCCCTGACAGGAGCGGGGAGGGGGGGAAGCGTACTTCAGAAAGCCGCTGCTCTGTCTGAGTGACGCTTGCCTGATGCGCGACATATCAATTCAGAGAGCCTTGTAATACACAGGAGAGCGTTACGGGGAGTTTAGTCGCGGTACGGTGAGTCAGGGGCTGTCTTTTCATGGCGGAAAGTGGAAAGCCATATCACAGAGTTCCCTGCCAGTGCAATTTTAGATGTGTAGATGTTTTTTTTTTCAGTGGGGAAAATGAACAATGAATACTCCTGTCAGCTAGTGCTGAATTTAATACCATTATGTTTAGGGCAGCTTTGCCACATACACTGGGCTGTTATCAAGAATTTTTATTGGTAAAATATATCAACGTCCAGTTTCTTAAATCGGGAAAAATATCATGAGGATCTAATTATTTGTGGCAGAGTTTTACTTCTTTTATCACGGGGCAGTGGAGGAAGGCAGTGACATTCTGGTTATTGTTTCCTTGGCTCTCTGGAGGTAGAGGCAGCTTCCTGTGGAACTGTGAGGCAGAGAGCCGGAATGGCAGCGACGGAGCGAGTAAAAGCCTTCTGGGGGCACATGTGGCAGAGCTTGTCGACACTGGGGCTGGTGGAGGTTCAGGCGCCAGACGCCGGGGGGCACAGGGGACTCTTTTGTAGGTCACAATCTGACGGCGCTAAGAGGTGCTATGGATAGAGCCCAACGGGGATCAAGGACGTATGTCAAGCCCATGTTGCCTGTGGGCCTTCTACATTGCAGTCATGTCTGTGGAAAATAGTTTCCACAGGCTCATCAGTGCAGACAGGGCATTAAGTTTGATATATCATGTCTGGGCAGGGCAACGGGAGACCACCCAGGGTTGTCCCAGCCTGTTTTTCAGACTGATTAGGATGATGCTGGGTAGAAGGGCAACTCCAGGCTCGTGCTCCTAAATTCATGCGCGGGTATGAGGTGTGGTGCGTAGGCACAGATCTTGTAAGCCATAGGCTGGTGGTTATATTCCCAGGCTGGGCACTACTCTTGTTGTCTTGAACAAGTTACTTAACCTGAATTGCTTCAGTAAATATAAAACATGCCTCCTGGACATTGAATGTTGCTTAAGTGTTGCTGTAGGAATTTGAGGGTCTACTGAAGAGAACAGGACATCCTGTAGTCAGGAGAGATTGACAGATGCTCCACTGCGATGGAGGCTGCTGTAGAAATGTCGTCCCGGTGGTGTTTGCGGCTCGTCTGCAGCTTCAGCATTATGCAGCTCATAATGGCCGTTCGCACCATCTCGCCTCTGCAGACCGCTCCTGGGCCTCTCCTTTGCAGCCGCGGTGGCAGGGAGGCTATAGGCGGCCTGAGTCACGCTATGCCACATCACAGGCGCATAACGGAGACGCGCTCGCCGTCAAGCTGGGAGAGCCATCTGCTGAAGAGCCTACCCCGGAGGAGCAGCCGCGACCTCAGCGCGAGCGCGGTCCCCGCCGGCGCCAATCCGCCGCCCGTCAGAGGCGTGCGCCAGCTCGAGAGACAGCAGAGGCTGCCGGGGTCAGCACACGGTCACCCGGGCGAATGGTGCGCTAAACCGGCGTTCTTTAAGCGGAGATGCTCCGCAGGGCCGACGGAGTGCACCCGCCCGCCGAAGCTTCGCTAAAGGTCAGAGCTGCCACCTCCGCTGACAGGAGAGTTCGATCCTCTCTGGGAGGAAGGCGCCCAGCCTTGGCCGCACCTGGAGCAGGCGCGCAGCCCTCTGCAGGCAGACCACACAAAAGCGCCGAGCGCGGCTATATATAGTCAGAACATGGATGCTGTGTATCTAGTACCCACTTCTCCAGCTAAACCTCTGGAGGCGGATTCGGTTGTTAAAGGAAAAACGTCTCTCTGCCCAAAGCACGCACAGCAGGTACTGTGCTCCCTTTCCAAAATCTAATGCTGTGTGTGTGTGTGTGTGTGTGTGTGTGCGCTCAGCCTTTCAAGGGAATGGATTTCTTTATAGTTTTTATTTATTTTTTTTTTTGTAAAAGGCAGATTGTGTAACTCATGTTCTCTGGCTTAAATGAGTGTGATTTCAACGAGTGCTTCAATCAGAATGCTGGCGAACCGCAGTGTCCTCGCTGACCACACTGTGATGATGAGAAACAGCAGGAGGGATGCATACCACAGGACTGAGATGACCAGACAAAGTACCCAACAGGGACTCAACTGGCTGCTGTGAGAGTGCAAAACAACACGGCAAAACGGGGAGCGGGGCGCCAATGGTTCTCAGATCTGGGGGGGATAGGAGTCAGGCGCTGTCGAACTCACCACAATTCCTGAAACATAACAAACAAAAAAAAAATTTGCACTTTTACCAACCAAAATGAATGTGTATTTGGAGGAACGGCTCAAGTGAAAACACACATGTGTATTCTTAAGCGCCCCTTAAAATGGCAGTGAACCTTAGCAGGGATTCTAAGTCTCGTTAAAGGCAGGAATTAGTGCTCTGCTTTTTGTATGAGCGCTGGGCTTAGACAATGCACAACCCCCCCCCCCCCAAAGTAGAAATACACATTCTGTTACTATGGGAACCCTTAGAACTGTGCTTTGTCCTTGAAGGAATCAGATTGAGAGTGTAACAGTATGAACAGGATGGACTGAGCGAACTGATGCTAGGAAACAAAAACGCTCTTTCTGGGGAATGGAGAGTTGTTTTACTTCAGTTAGTTAAAATGATTCATAAGTATAAAGATGGCGGTGAAGAGCAGTATGGGGATTGCTTGTGCAGGTGTGCTCATGGTCGCAACAGGAGTGCCAGTCAACTGGAAAGGTAACGTTGCTGTTTCTCCGGCTTGCACAGTGACTCATTTCTATCGATTGAATGCATTAAGTATTTATACTGCAGCAGGTCCATTGTCCAGACAGATCAGTTGCTGACACAAGTGGATGGCATGCACGTCTTCTAATTACCTTCCCCTGGCGTAGGTTAAATGTAGGCAACAGACACAGTCGTCAGATATGTAGAGCAAGCAAAAGATGTGTTAATGTATTAACGGGCGAGCTCGGGTGCAGCCTGCCAAACTCCGCATCGACAACGGTTTCATCTTTCCTTGCTCAGACAATGGCTGCAGCATTTTTTTGTGCAAGCGCCTCGTCCGATCCATAGAGAAACATGCACACGCGCACCACTCTCGGTGGTAACATCATGTATCTGCCCCTGTCTGTTTGACCACCCACACCTTCCACAGGGAATAAGCGACACGTTGTGGGCCGATAATTCAGCGGAGTGAGTGAGAGCCCATCTCTGAACATGAGGAGCGCACAGCAGGGGTGACTGCACCACCATGGATGACTCTATCTCTCTCTCTCTTTCTCCCTGCCAGTTTCTCCCTTTGGTGGCTTTGAAATAACAGGCCATTTGAATAGCATGAATGGGTACGAAGACACACGCAGAATTGTTCATCCTCATTTCCTGTAGTTGCCCCGAGTTCCCGCAGAGGAGTGTGTCCGTAGTCAAAGCACATGGAAAATAGCGTTCGGACCGGGAACTGCCTCGCTCGCCACTTACAGAATAATTGAGCGTGGTTTCATTTCCTCTTCAGCGCCGATGCAAATGATGCTGTCGCGAACTCGCCCCCGTCGCTCGTACGCACTTCCTGTTTCAGGATGGCAGCGGACGATCGCTCAGAGCTGCCGAACAAGGCAGTGTAAAGAGTCCCAAAGTGACTGCACAGAGGCGCCCATGCCTCCCCCCTCCTCCCACGCACTGAGCCGGAGGGCGTTCAGTAAAGCTCGCTGTGAGTGACTGGTGCCCTTCCTCTGACACCGCAGCAGAAACGAACTCAATGTCTCACCAACCTGAGGCACGCTCACCTTCTTTCGGCCTTTTCCGCAGGGCCAGCTCTACGAACATGTACCTGGTGGAATTGTGTGAAACGGATAGCTGTGTTCACACACTGTTTTAGGATACAGAGTAGTGATGTGCAACAATTTTAGGAGAAAATGATACACTGAAACTCCATGAAAAGGGCTGTCGGAGTCCTCAAGGTGGAAGTGTTGCATGCTTACCTAAAACTGATCAGATGGCATGTGAAATGGCTCTGAAAAGAGCAGCAGGCAGATTCGGAGTAGTGTATGCTTCATTATGCAGTGCTACTTTTGTACTCTTAGTCACACCCTTAAGCCACAGTGCTGGAGCACTGCCGTGTGCGTAAGAGACAAAGGGATCCTCATCTTGCACCTGTTTAGCCATGTAACGTTGAGCTTTATCCCCGCACTGGCTTAAGATCATCCTGGTCCCTGTCCAAAAACCCATCCGTCCGCCAGAGTGTGGCCGCGAAGAGTGCAGTTGGACAGTGCAGCGCTGTGTTGAAGCGCGCTCGCCTATCATTGTCAGTGATGTACCCTGGCAAACTGGCACGCGGGACGGCGGGTCAGTGCCGCGCCCCCTCCCCGTTCCAGCCTCATCGCGGAGGAGGAGGAAGAGAGGAGGGAGGCGGGCAGCTTCTCTCTCTCTCTCTCCTTGACTACCATGGCGGAACAGGTGGCGAGCTCGCTAATGCACCAGTTGGTTAGCCGCAGCGCGCAGCTGTGCCGCGCGGTGACTAAAGCGTTCTTCAGCACGCCCACACGCTGAAAAGAGCGAATGGCAGGAGTGTCACTCGGTGCGCGCTGACGGAAGTCTGGGAACCGAGGAGCGGGGGCGCCGACGGAAGAGGGAGGGAGGGAGGGAGGGAATGGAAAGGGTGCTGAGAGGTGGCAGAGAGATGGCAGGGCTTGGGGCTGGGAGGAAGAGAGAGGGAGAGAGGGAGAGAAGAAGGGAGGGGGTGTCTGTCTGCTATACAGGGGACTCGCAGAGAAGAATACCTAATGCAAGTGCCTTGAAATGCCTTTAAAAGACCCTTAGCGCTGTGCAGGAACGTCACACCTGCCCCCAGCTAAACTCAACCTCTGCCTCCCTCTCGGAATGTCACCGCAGCGCCGTCATCCGACGTACTCGAAGGTGATCCGGATCTTCAGAAAAGATGATTGCGCTTTTTCCACATCCAATATCTGCCAGGCTGACCCTGGGTGTCACAGGGGGTCGCGCGCAGAAACGCCTGCTGGGTAGTAATGAATGTGCAGGAGATGGATCGGAGGACTGTGACATTGGGATATTGGCACGGCCGCCCAGGCCATTAATCTGGGCACTCTCGCATTAGCGGCTCCGTGCTATTTCTCAAAGACTGTAATTCAGTTCGGATCATGTTGCATTCATCGGGGTGGGGGAGAAGATATAAAATGCTAATGTCAGTCAGTGCTCCTTGATTGACTCAAAAGATCTAACGATGACACCACCCTGCCCCCGGTTTAAGGTGGTGGCATGTCACATTAAATTAAATTGAGCTGGCCTCTGAGATGAGGGTGCCATTCATAAAAACTCAAAGTTTATGTTGTTATGATTTTTTTGTAGAAAATGGGCCAATGAGCGGATGGATATTAAGGTAGTTGTAGTGAATTATTCAATAACGCAGAAAAGAAAAGCCTATCATTTAAAATGCGTGGGCCTGCTATGATTTTTTTTTTTTTAATTGGACCATCTGAATGTGATTTTTGGAAATGTTGATGAGATTTCAAAAAATATTCTGTGCTTAGCAGATGCTTTTATTGCCAGTGACATCCATTATTTCATGCTGTCCATTTGTACTGAAGCAGCGCAGGTTAAGTACCTTGCTCAATGGTAAAACAGCAGCGACCCTCATAGAATCAACCCTGAAAACCTTTTGATTGTGAGGCTAGCTCCTTAACTGCCCCATGCAGCGGCGTTTAGCGTGGTTTATTTTCGGAGAGTGCAATTACTTTCCCTACGTGAAGGCTTTGAAAACAACCGTAGCTCAGAACATTAGGCGGTGTGAGATTTCTATGAGGTGGGTTTGGGCCGAGTGTCGTATTTAGGAATGACACACTTCGACGGATCTAGGGAAGGATGTGCGAATGAATGCTGCTTGAGAACAGCTTACTGTATTTGGAGCCCTCCGCCCAAACCATGATGGTGACTGTATTGCTTGCCATCTGTTCCCGAGGAGTGGGCTCTCAGTGCCTGTGGCTTCTGTGATGAATGTATTATATCGGCAACTGGAGCGGGATCTTGCTTTAGATGGCTATGGGAGTGATTTGTATGTGGAACAGAAAATTCCAGAAAAAGACTTTTCTGGAAGACCTGCAAGATTTCTACTTGCAAGTGCACCTTGTTACACTGTGAAGACTGTTGAAAACCATCAGAGTTAACCCTCAGTTAATGTAATATCTTGTGTTTCTATATTATACAGTGGTGTTATTCCTTGTTTGTGTACGTTATACAGAATTCATGTGCCTGTTGACATTATGTTCTTAGTGTGTGCCATACAGAAAATAAAGAGTGACAGGGTGTACATAACACAGAGATAGTACTAACATACAGTGTATGATTACCTATATAGCTAGCTAAGACCACTGCAAAGTAAAGTGTTCCCCAATATTACTGATGTTTTCCATTTACTGAAGGGCTGCCAAATGTACAGAGGAGCCTATTAGATGAATTCCCAAAACAGGAACTCTTACCATTCCTCTTTGATGTCTGGTAGAGCAGAGCCGAGTCAAGTTTTTGTGAATACCCATCTTATCTGTTAGCACTTTACTGTACTGAATCCCTACATCAGGGATTTGTAGCCCAGGCCATGGAGTGTTGCAGTGTTTTTGTTTAATCCAGTCCTTTAATTATGTAATTGGATCAATTAGTAGGTTTAATTAGATCGAATGACCATGGGTCAGTGCATTTAGTGTTGTTTCTGGAGCAAGGTTAGACAACACATTCTAAAAGGTTTCCTGAGCCTCATTACATTACATGCATTTAAATCCCAATGTTTATGAGTATGTATCCTATCCCGATAATGGTTACCTCCCTCTAGAGAATAAAAAAAGAAATAATCACTTGTGAATTTTCTATACGCCTTCAGGGTTTTTAGTGGATTGCTGCATTTATATGATTTTGTGTGAACTGTCCACTGAAGCTATGTCTAGGTCCTGTTTACACCCTGAGTAAATAAGTTATGTAATTTAAAGTTTTGGCAGTAGACTGAGATCTTGCATTGGGTCCTGCAAAGTGCATGCTGGGAATTGAGGAACTCAGGAGAGGCCATTACAGGTGAGGATTCATACAAGGCACACCTGAAGTCCCTTTCCACCCTTAGATGGAGACATTAAAGTGAGACACCTTCTTGCTGTCATCCTGATGTCAATCATAAGATTCCATGGCACTTAACTGGCAGGTTAACCCTGGTGTCCTGGCCAAATCTTCAAACTGGCTCTTGACATCTGGCTCCATAATCATCCTTGCTATAGCTGATTGCCTATGCAATCCCTTGCAATCTGTCCATACCTTGTTTCCCTAGGTTGGTAGTGTAAGTGAGAAAATGACTTCCATGGTTAAATGAATGTTATATAAATAAAATAAAGCACTTGCACCTGTGGGACCCTTGGTATTTTTGATGACATTGAGGTGAAGAGTGAACTTTTAGAATCAAATTCAGGTTTTAACTGAACTGATAACACCATGGAATGATATCTGGAATAATTCACAGTTTTGCTTGATTGGATTGTCATCACATGCAGTGTGGTGTTGTAGTGAAGAGCAGGGCCCGCAGTCCAGTGGCTGCTGGCTCAATTCTTAGGTGGGCTGTTATCATATCCTTGGGCAAGGTAATTAATCTGAATTACTTCAGTGAATATCCAGCTATTTAAATTGATGACATGTAAAAATAGAAATTGTCAGGTATGCAAGTTGCTTTGGGTTATACTCTCTGCTACACAATTATAATGTAACAGCAACTAGGCTAATTCCTTCACTCACAGTGTGTCATCATGAGGTTAAATTGTGGAAATACTTATGCTAAATGTAAAGAACAGATTTTTCCACTAATTTAGTTTAAACTCATTTAAACCCAAGAAAATACTGCCGCAACATCAGGGGAATTAGGTCTCAGAATTACTCACCTGCTCTCCCAAAGTCGCTGGAACTGTTGTGCAAATAGCTCTAATGCCCCATCCAGTTGAGTGCTACACAGCAGATATTGACATATTTACAATGAGAGTTGCCAGGGATTGAGCTTTCTAGTAAAATTTTGGATTAGCCCCTCATTTCACTGACAGCAGGGATTAATGAGGTAAAAAAATCCACTAGCTCAGAGCTTGTCTGATATTAGAGAAAATTATTTTAAAAATGCTTTGACAAATTAGTGCTGAAGTGTCAAAAAAAGGCCAAAAAGGAAGGAAAAAACATTTTCATTTAGTCTATATAGTAAAAAGGAATAAAAATAAACACCAAACTGGCATCATACTAAATTATTACCACCTTTGTCTGCGTGATATTCAGATAGCTAATTTGGGTAGAGATTAAGATAAAGTGTTTAGTATATGTATGCATTCTACTACCCTGAAAGGGTGCAGCTCATCTGTGAGAGACTTGAATTTCAGTGAAAGCCTTGATCACATCTTTCAGAGATTCCCGCCCATCTGAGCTATAAAGCATGTCGTGGGTTCGGAGAAACACAACTGAACCCTCCATCTGAACCCCTGCTTCAAAGCAGGAGCTGTCTCCCTTTACATATTGACTGTTTCCCTCACGTCAACGTTCACAGTGTCAAAAAGATAATGTTTGCAGAAGAAACGCATGATCCTTCTCTGTGTTTGTCAAAATTTGATTTGTTATGAGCGCCCTGGTGAGCAACGAGCATTTTAGTGTGCATGTTCAAAGACAAAAAAGTGATGTATTTATTAAAAACCCTCTTGGTTGTGTTCCCTGGTTTATCATAGTTTAAAAAAAAAAAACAATGGCAGGTTGTTGCCACCCTCAGTATTACCGATCCTGCTTGTCAGACATACTGTATGTGACATTATATATTACAAAGTGAGATCCTATTTCACTGACAGCCCAAAAACCACACTCACACAAAACTATATTAAGCTGACATTTGATATCTTTCTAAACATAAATAAGAAATTATGATTAATGGTTCTGTTGTAGGGAGGGTTTTCTTTGTGTTTTTTAGAAGGCTTCATTTGTCTTGTTACTTTTTACCACTGACAGGTTTGATGTCATTAAAACTCTTTCCTGTTTTCAGTCTATTCTCTGTTCTGCTGTTGTCAGACATGTAACAGTATAATTTGTAACATGGGCGTTGTTTAGCTGTCAGACACTGGGTAATTGGGCCAAATATTAGAACTGGTCCAGATGTTGCAAGTAGTGTGTTCTGTAGCAAATGCGCTAAAATATGCAGTATAAATCGGCAGTATATTTATTGTTGAGGTCAGTGAATTTGTCCGTGGGCCGGCCTCAAAAGGGGAGGGCCAGGTAGGCGGTTCTGACTGTTTTTTTTTTCTCCTCTAACATCAGAACATTAGTTACCTCTGCAGCGTCGTAATGTAGGTGATGAATCCTTTCCTTCTACACATGCGGTGTGATGCAGAGAAGAGCAGAAGAGGTGTTGTCATCTGCGCCGCGCTGTAATGTGGCACGTCTTATTTTGGAGGGGTGAGGAACTGTGAGCTGCACAGTGTCAGCTCCCTGGTGCTTCCAGCAGCAGACACTGCATTGATTTAGCATCCTGGCTGTGCACACAATCTGTTTGGTGCCTGTAGAGTCTCCTCATCGGAGTCAACCTTATGCGCCGAAGAAATTCATCAGAAGGACATACCTCCACTGCTCATGGACCCGTTTAGAGAGAGAAAACAAACAAATGTTTGGGGAAAAAAAAAAAAAAGTTTGAAAAAATTTATCCAATGCAAAGCTGTCATGGTATTTAAATAAAGCAGGGAGTTGGATTTAATCACTACAATGCCAAACAACAGTGCATCTGCAATCCCAATCAAAAACCCAAGGCTGGCGGGAACAGGCAGTGGTGTGGGAACAATTTGATATAAGGGTGACGAACAAGCCTAAAGACCTGCGGCTTGGCAGGTGTGTACCTGAGGGGAAGTAGGAGTGTTTTTCTTCTAGTTTCTGTCAGTTTTGTCATCCCATCTGTGGTCTTGGCAGCCTCCCTAAAACTGACATTGGTGCTTCACTTCAAACCCCTCTGATCTGAGCACTCTACCTGTGATCGCAATCATATGCGATGTGCCCAGCTGTTATTTAACGACCTCTTATGGTGAAGACGGCTGGGACTACACTGGATGCGCATATATAAACAGCATATACATCAGGTTACAGGGCTCTTATGGTGATAGAATTAAAGCCAGGGAAAATGTTGGGTTTAGTTCAAGGAGCGTTTATAAATTTAAGGGATGTGTGTTGGAGCCAGAAACAGTCCCTGGGGTTCATTTCTAAGATCATATTGACTTTTTTTCACGGAAACTTCAAAATTAATTTCGAGCCGTAATCGCACGCACCTATTAAATGATAAAGTACCGATCATTTCGGAGAATAGCCCCAGGTGCTCTTTAAATTGAAATCTCAGGGGTCGTGTCTGCGCCCCTGCTCTCTGAGGTGGCCCGTCAGTGGGCGGTCGCAGGGAACGCACCAGTGAGTGAAGCCCATAAGGAGTGGTGCCTGCAGGGAGAAGAAGTGGCATTACCACGGCCTGGCAGTAACAGCTCTGCCGGTTATCCCTCCGAGCTGCCACAGAGCTCTGGGATCCCTCCGGTCTTCAGGCAGGGCGCTGTAATTGGGGTCAGTCATAAGCCCCCAGGAGCTGTGTTTTGGGGGGGGGGGGGGGGTGCGGGGTTGTTACATGCACACAGGGGAAGGGGGTGGAAAGGTGGTGTGCTTGACAGATTCCTGAACCCAGAGGTCTTCATGCCTCCTATTCCCACCTCACCAGAGCAGACCAATAATAGCAGCTCCTTGTTCTGCCGGAGGAATCCATTCAATGTTCCCTTGTTTTTTCAGCATAGCTTCAACAGCAGGAAAACATTTTTAAGAGGTTGTGGTGTGGCCCAAAAAAAGAAAAAGAAAATGATTTATGTCAAAACAGAGGCCCCCCAGTTTCATTTTTATAGCTTAGGTGTCCTGTACACACCACTAAATGGAAAGCTATAATTTAGATTTTTTTGCCATAAGTAGAGGTCTAGAAAGCTGCTCTGGCAAGTTTGTGGCATATATAAATATTGAACCAGCAAATTCTGATCTACAAGACTGTAATCCTGCAAAGGAATGCTTCTTTTTTGCCTAACTTTTTTTTTAGCAACATACAGTCATTTATGCAGAAAATGTCTGTGGGATTTTGGCCAGAGAGCTTTTCACAATGGAATGCATTCCTGCATCTGCGTGCCAGGGCAGTTAGTAAAGACCTCTGTAAGCAAAAAATTAATATGTGCACATGTATTTGTGTCTGTTTCCCAGGTGAGAAGTGATGTGGAAATGGAGCTATTCAGGTGACCTCCTGAAAGTGAGCCTTAGGACAGAAACTCAGCCACCTTCACAGCTTGTTGCTTGGGCTTCCTGTGCCACGTCAAATTCTCATTTATCTGACTTGTTTCTCTCCTGTTTCCACAACAATCTGCCACTATGTTTTACTGTAGTGTGGTTAGTCTGGTTCTAATCATTATTTCTTTAAATAATTACACACTTTCACTTTTCACCTTCACTTTGAAGGTGTTGTTGGTTCAGACTTAAATAACCATGCTTTGCTGTGAACACTGTTAGCCTACATATTTGTTTGCCAGTTGGAGATAGCGATGCTGATTGCTGACACAAGTCACTGCTAAAACCTTCTTCTGCTTACATAGTACTTTCAGATCAGATAATCCACATAAATGTGTCAGTTGAACACCGGCATCACCTCAGTAAATCCATTTTCTCTGTTTGTAGAAATCCCAGTTTGTATGCATAAGCTAGCCAGCGTGATACACGCAGTACTTTAATCCCTGCCCCTCTCGCACCCTTTGAGGTGAAGTGCCACTCCAGGAATGCTCACCCTCCCTGTCATGTTCTTTATTGTAACCCATTAGAGGAGTAAGACTGTTCATGTGCAGAGTCTGCGTGGGGCCGGGTGTGTGTGACAAACATGTGACCTTGTAGATGCACGCTGTGATGTTATAGCTGATGCTCATCGCTCTCTTTCTCTCTCTCTCTCGCTCTCTCTCCCTCTCCCACTGTCTGGAGGGGCAGGTCTTTGTTCATTTTTCTCTCTTTCCTGGGATGATGTCATCTCTAGGCTTGCGTTGAAGAGTCGTCCCTGGCCGCTGGCTTCTCCAGCCCAGCTGTTGCTCTGACGCTTCCTGCTGCTTCCTCATCCTCCCGCTTGTCGGATGGACTTGGGAAGGACCTAAAATTAGCAATTCCCCTTGTTCTGTTTTTCCTCCCCGCACGTCACTTAATTAGCTGTTGCACACAGCGTGGCAGAGTCTTTGGCTTCGGATGGCTTATATAAGCATTATATAATTATATGCATATTTTATGCCAATACTGTGAATTGCACGCTTCCTTGGTGTCACTCTTTTCGAGGGGTTGCTCATTCCTTTCAAAAGGAAAGTAGGGGGGTGTTATTAGATATCCCTCCTTCCCCCATTTTTATGTAAGATGTGGCCCTACTGTACCTGAAATAAAACAAAACAAACAAACAAAAAAAACACACTTAAGAAGTGACAGTAACTTTAATCTCTGTAGGGTCATGTGGTTTGTCTTTGGATAGAAAGGTATTTTTACTTTGATGTGATATGAATGGATAGCCACAGTGGTATGTGCAAGTTATTCTTTGGAGATGCAGCGTATCTGTAAGGCCAAATTCAGATTGTACCAGAATATGAATTTTCAATCACTACCAATCTGTGTATGTGAACATTAACGAGTTAAAAAATACATGTTTTTATACATTGTAAATCAATCTGTGAGTCTTCTGTAATGCATGCACAGCCTGGATGTTTGGCATGTTTTTCTTTGAGGTTTCATTTCATAAACACAGTGAATGTACAGAACATTTGTCAGTGACAGATTTGAGTGCTGTAAAATATAAGATTCTAAGTACCTAATAAATGCAATGCCATTCCTAATTACTGTTACCATTGCTCCTTATTGTGGCTCATTGCGTGGAACTGACCGGGGAGGAAGGCCAGAATAATAGCTCACATGATTGTACATGAAAGGTGAATGTTTCTGTCTGGCTTTTATTTGTTCCCTTTTTTTCTAGCAGATGGGACAGTATTATCTGCTCTGGTGAAGCTGTGGTTACATTAGCCTGCATTTCTCCTGTGTCATTGAACGGTTTACCGTAAAATTCGGTTTATTAGTTGCAGCTACGCGTTCATCAGGGAAACACCATAGAAGCATAATGTTACATGCGATCTACCCTCTTCAGCTTCTGCGGATACCCGCACTGCTGGATATCGACTCCCTGTTTTAAAGCATTTCCCTATGTCCCCATGATGCGTGCAGTGTCTTGCTGTCAACGCTTCAAATATTAATGCCATGTTGTGTGACATCAAGGGCATCCCTTGTAAATAGCTGACCTACATGCATACCTCTGGAGGCCATAGGTGTCTTACATATAGCGCTATATTTCAAAATATTTTTGGGAGAGTAATAACCACCATAGTGCGCATCTTGTGACGTTGAAAGGCAATACTTTTTGTTAGGAAATCGTCAGGCTCATGATAAATGTGTGAGGCCTTTTCTGACATGGGCCGCCAGTTGATTACTATTAGTATTTTTGCATCCATATTATAAATGAACAAAGACAAACGTTTTCACCTTTAAGGGCATGGCTATTTTCAAAATGTTGCAATTAAGGCATAAGACCCATGTGATGCTGAAACCTGGTTAAAGACTCACAATATTTTGGGGCGTTACATAGATGATACTGGCTTTGGCATGGCAACTACA
>NC_050599.1:16071060-16096060 GCF_013368585.1 Megalops cyprinoides
CACAAGTCGGGGTAGGTGGGACTGGGGTCCTGGCAGTGTTAGGCGGAAATGTGATTCAACAAGAAATCTACGCTGATGCTTCTCACCCTGCCTGCTGTTAACTTTTCAAACAGGAATTGTGCCCTTTATTTATGCCTTTTTGGCCGTCTAGTGGTAGCACAAAGGTACTGCAGCTTCTGTGAGGGAGCCACTCGCTCTTTTAGGGACACTAAAGGCCCAAGGCAGCCCACAGCTCTGCTCAGTTGACTCTCAAACTGAACGTTTCCCAGCGCTCAAGTAGAGACAGCGGGGAAGGGAAATGGAGGCTCGCCATAATCAAGACCCTGACATCCAAAGTCGTTAGCAGCAGGATAACTCTCTCATCCAGGGGTCGGAGTTAACCGCACACAGCCAGAGCGCAGTGATAAGCTTATGGTAAATCTCATTACGGACGGCGGCGGCGTTGGCTGACAAACCAGCCAGGTGCTTCCTGTTTGCTAGCAGGATCACCTTGCTGGCTGGATTACAAAGATGTGAGAAGACCTTGTTCCAGAGAAGAAGCTTGTTTGCTTGGCTGTGGTTTGTATAGTAGCCGTATAAAGAGAATTGATGAGAAACTGTGGCCCTTCCTGTCTGTAGGCCTCACTGTTGTTTACAGTGTAAGAATTATTAGACGGATGAGAAGAACATTGAGTCGTGGGCTGCTCATACATAGCTCTCTGGTCAGCCTGACCTCTTGCACCGACGGCTTTTCTCACTCAGTATTTGACCTCCCTAAACTCTTTCCCAGAATCACGCTCTTTGTTTAATAACACAGCTGTAATGCCCTTCCATGTTCGCCAATGCGGGATTTTCCCTTTCTGAACCGGCCCTTCGTCGCGCTTAGCTGTAAATGCCCACCCCAGAGCGGGCGCATCGCTCTGTCATGCCTGATTGCACAGGGGGGAGGGGCGGGGGGGGGTTTGGATCAAACCTCCTTCGGCGCGCATCCCGATCGGGGCAGTGGTAATTTACGAGGGCGGGCGGGGGCGCGGAGTGAGAGAGACAGAGAGGGGGAGAGAGGGGTTATGGGAGGCTGGCGGGGTGGGGCGGGGCAGGCCGGTGGCTGTGTAATCTGCTCAGCGCGTTTTGGTGTGCGCTGTGTCATTGCGGGGGCCAGCAGACGGCAGGCAGGCGGGGCTCAGAGTGCAGCCAGCTCCACAGATGCTGCCGCTCCGGCTCCGGCTCCGGCTCCGCTCAGCCTCAGGACCACGGCAGCGGCACGGGGAGCGCAGGCTCGGTGAGTGAATGCGGCGTCTGCTGCAGGCTGACCCCAGATCAGCGCGGGGGATTTGCCCGCGGCAAACGTCAGTGGCAGGTGGTGCTCTGAGGTTGACCCGGGATCTGTGTGGGGGATCTGTCTGGGAGCACGCCTGCCACTGGTGTTCGCTGCAGAGTGACCCTAGGTCTTTTTTTTGCGGGATCACTCTGGGAGCACTGTCTGCTGCAGACTGACCCCAGATCTGTACGGGGATCTGTCTGGGAGCACCGATTCCTACTGGCTTTTGCTGCAGAGTGGCCCCAGGTCTGGTTGGCTAGAGTGGTCTTGGAGCAGCACCTGCTCCTGATGCTTGCTGTAGGGTGACCCCATATCTGTGGCGGCACTTTGTGATGGTTCTGAGCAGCACAGTTGGAAGCAGCACAGTGATGTGGATCTCGCTCACATCCCAGTAATTAGGTTTATGTTTGCAGAGGCTCCAGCAGGGGTTTGGTTAAAAGGTCGAATGCTGCTAAATGTGTGCTGATTGCTGTAATTTTAGGAGTGTTAGTTTAGCTCAGTCAAACTATTTGGATGTGCGGTTCATTTGTGTCTGTGTCTGGTAAAAATCCTTAATCCAGACAAAATGCCGTGCCCTGATGTTGAAGGGGATTACGCACACAGCTCTCACACACACACACACACTCTGATCTTTCTGCATATTCCTCTACATCTCATGCAAAACTCGCCACTTTCCCCGCTGCTTGGATGGGCGCTGTGCATGCAGGTTACCATGAAAGCCATTGGCTGGAGCTACATAAAGAACAACATCCATTGGCTAATATGTGCAAACAGGAGGTGAGCCAAAGACATTTACATAAGATGACCTGAGCGTTGATTTAATAGGTCAGTTTTTAAGTCGGTTTTGAATGCATTGGTTATGTAAGAGCTTTCTTTGAGGGCTGTGTTTTGGGATACAGATTGCTTACGCTTCGGGTCTGTCTGCATCTCAAATCTCTCGCCGCAATAAAAGTGGGCTCCTTGCCTCATGTATTAAACATCTTACTTTCGCCAGAAAACCCTCCACAGAGGAATGACCTGTCCGCTTTAGGTCCAGCTTTCCAGGCCAGTAAATATATAACCGAAACCCGAAAGCCTTTTCACCTGGCAAGCCCTGACCTTTGCCTCTCCAATAAATCTGTGCCCTCCTTTCTAGATGAATAGCGTAGAGACTGCGCTGCATAGGGTCAGTCCATCTCTGGCTGTTTTTACGAAGCAGCAGTAAGCTTAGAGTCGTGCCCTGTCATGATCGCTGTGCGTTTGCGCCTGTAAGCACAGTCCTACTCAAAGGCAGCTTTGAAAAGCGTGGATGAGCTCTGTGAGTTAACGGCTGGAATGGGAGGAATGGGATGTCTTGCCACACAGTACATTAGTTTTGGCTCTTAATTTGGCTAGCAAAATACAGCAGCGAGTAGAAAACAGCTGTCCTAAAACAGTACGCTGCTGTACATCTCCGATCCCGTCATCGCATACTGCCATTAACTTTGTTTGCTAGATTAGATTAAAACGCCCGTCCGGTGTGTATATTTAGAATGGCTGAGTCGTCCTCGGCTGTGTGGGGTGATTGCCGGACATTCCATTGATAATTCGGTGAAGCTATAGCCTGCGCGCATGGGCATGACAGTGTGTGGATTATGATGATGCTCCACACAGACCAGCTGCAGTGGCTCTCCCTGTCCGTGCCATCCACCTCTCCAGATCCTCGTTCTAGCTGTCTCTCTCTTTCTGCCGCACAGGAGCGTTCCCGAAACGACCTTTGACCTTCACGGAGACATCCACAGCGGAACAGCCCTCCCCACAAGCAAGGTAAGCCCACCCTCTCTGGATCTGCCGTGCTGCGGCTCCTGATGGTATGCGTGCTGGGTCTGGGTCAGTTCCTATTCCGTAGTGTAGTCTCGCAGAGCGGGTTTCGGAAAGTGGCTGACTTTTGGCTGTCGTGCTGATGTTTTCAGACTTAGTCTGAATCGATCCATCTGTGGTTGTGTGGTTGTGTATGTGTGTGTGTCTGTGTGCGCGCGTGTGCGCGTGTGCGTGTGTGTGTAATTGAATGTCAGGCCTCTTTGTTACGTGGTCTGTCCGTTCCCACGTTGCAGAGCTCAGGGAAGCTGGAGATGGAGCGCTCGGGTAGCCAGGCCAGCGAGAGAGGCATGGTGAAGCCCATGGTCCGTGCAGAGCAGCAGGATGGAAGGTGAGATCCGACCCCTGAGCTCTGACTCCAAGTATTAGCCAAGAAAAATGGACCATTTCTGAATGCTACCGTGTATGATTTTTTCAGACTATTACCCAACTCTAACTCTAATTCTGACCACAGGTCATCTTTCCTTCATCTGAGTTTAACATGTCACTTACCATTTAATCAGCTATCACACCTGTGCAGTGTACAGGAGTGGGGTTCCTGAGTGTTTTATTTCAGTGAGAAGTATTGAATGCAGGTATTTTTAAGAGCAGTGTGTGCTTCCAATGTGTGTTTAAAAGCATAGTGATGCCTTCCCTGCATAAACATGGCAGCCATGGCAGGCCTGTGTGTGTGTGTGTGTGTGTGTGTGTGTGTGTGTGTGTGTGTGTGTGTGTGTGTGTGTGTGGCGTTACCCGATCTGCGCTGCGTAACCTGACCCCCCCCGAGCAGTGGCTCAAAACGGGCTCCTCATGAATAATGCAGCGGCGGTGAGCCGGGGCCGAACCGCGGGGCCCCGTCCCAAGCTCAGCGCCGCCATGCTGTACCGCCGGCCCCGGGCCCTCCCGCTGGAGCGCTGCGCCTCCATCGACAGCGGCGTGGACGCCGCCTACGAGGCCTGGTTCACCCACACCCACCTCCTCTCCCCCCGCAGGTCCCAGGACAGCCTGAGCCCCGAACTGACGCTGCCGGCCAGCATCGAGTTCAGGGAGAACTGTGAGTAGAGCGCGCGCCCGCCTCTGTCCTTCCAGCTGGAGTCTGGCTCACCTTGCCGCCGGGCTCGGATACACGCTTCCCTGTTCTGTCAGCTCGGCCGAAGGAGGAGGGAGGCCGTCGCTCCAGAAGCAAACAGAAATTCCTTACAGAAAAACACTGATCAGCGGAGGAAGAGAGGATCTCTAGACAGATTCTCTCCCCCTCCATTGATCAGTGTTTTTCTGTCAGGAATTTGTTTGTTCCTTTATCATAATTTGCCAGTGCTCTCATGTCTGATAGACGATTTAAACTTTATGATACATAATCTAGGTTTGTATATGCTTTCAAAGCAGGGAGGTCTGGTTTAGTTCTTTTGCACACTGTTTGCGTAGTTATACGGGCCTGGTTGGTTCTGTCTTTTGCTGTCACTTTAAAATGGAAAGCTGGTGAGCGGCGGTGTTATCTGAGCACATAGAGGGTGTAGCTCTCTGTATATCGCAGAGGTCAGTGGATGGAAATTATTGATGTGTTGACTTCGTTCCCATCACTTTGTATATGTTTGTTCAGACAATCAGTGAACCGTGTGATGTATCGGACATTGAATGAACAGCCAGACATCCCACTCAACTTAGCCAGCGTGCAGTACTAGAGTACAACACTAGCTGGCAACGTGGAGTCTTGTTTTTGAACCAAACGGATGCAGAAGGTGCAAGATGATGATATCTGCTTTTATGACCTCCAAGCTTGCTGTGCTGGTACCTTTCATGTGAGACATGCTGGGCTGTTTTCCCCTGCGCTTCCTCTTCATTTAAGCCGTTTCGGGGGGCCTTTTATTCAGAGAACTTTCGTTTGTTGTTTCTGTGTTTTCCCCCGCCCTCTTTGTGTATTTGGAGTGGAATGAGATCATGCATTTGGCCAGTGAGCAGAACCCTTTGATTCCCATCAGAGGGCTCTTTCTCACAATGCGCTGTAAACAAGCCCCTCTGGGTCCAGGAAAAAGAGAAGGACAATGTTATCAGATGGGCCATCGCGCTGCGGTCCCGGCCGCGGGTTCTGACTCCTGCGTGAACCCGCCGGCGGTTTGTAGCGCTCCTTCTCCCCCCTTGCAGTTCAGATTAACCCACCTTGCGATCGCCCTGCCTTGCAGCCGAAGATGCCTTCCTGTCCGCCATCATCAACTACACCAACAGCTCCACGGTGCACTTCAAGCTGTCGCCCACCTACGTGCTGTACATGACCTGCCGCTACGTCATGTCCAGCCAGTACCGGCCGGACATGAGCCCCTCGGAGCGCACGCACAAGGTCATCGCCATTGTCAACAAGATGGTGAGCATGATGGAAGGAGTCATACAGGTGAGTGTCGCTCCGCCCGGCCGTCTCTCTGTCACTGTGGCCTGTGACGCGGCCCCCGAATTCCCGTTGCTTTCCCCCATGGTCCGTGCCACATTGTTAGATCCCTTCTGCTTCACCGTAATTCCTCTCTAGCACTCAAACCCAGCCTGTATGTAAAGAAACACATTCTGCAGATCTCGGATTAGGTTCGTGTTCTTTCTTTGAGGGGGCTTACAGGTTCAAACATATATTCAACTATTTTTAGACAAGCGACTTACGTTTCTAGGATAGGAATCTAAACATCAAATTAGAAATTGAAATTCAAATAACCCAGCTGGTGGTCTTCACAGTGTAGCGTGTTAATACATTTAAGACCAACTTTTAATATGTTTGAGGGAGCCTCTCTGAAAGAAGTGTAAAGGAGATGTATGTATATGAATAACTTTGACTCCTTACATTCCCTTGCCTTCTAATTACTGCATCTGCTCTGTTGTTCGATTGTTTGGGCTCGTATCCTAGCAACAACACGTTGCAGCACTGACTGTCAGTCACGGCAGAGATTGTCCACGCTTCGGTCCTTCCCGGTCCCGTTATGAAGTTGTGGCCGCTGTTTAATTTGGAGAGCAGTGCAGGCCTTGCACCACGAAGGAATTCCTGTGGCAAGGACAGCGCGATATCTTCTTAGCATAGGAACTCTTTACTGGTGATGCAGAAGCTTTGGCATATCCTACTTCTCCAGAGAGGGGGGGAAACGGAGTTTAAATTCTTTTGCTTGTGGTATTTCTGCCGCCTTTCCCGTTTGCTCAAGACAACATTAAAACTGCCCCACGTAATGCCATCTCTTCATCCTTTCCACATTCCCTCAGGCAAAGCAGTGTGTTTATTATTATAACTTAATAAGCTTCACTAAATGTGTGATCTGCCTTTGGGTTAAGTCCAGTCTGCCGCCAGGAGGTGTGTTTCAGTTGCACCTATTCACTGCCTAAATGGCAGTTTAACGAACACCAGGCTGCCAAAATTGTGTTTGTGTGTTTTGTCTTTATGTGTCCCAGTGTTTCAGGTGAGCTGTGACTAGGTCCATTTGTCCTCCATCGTTCTTTCAAACCAAAGGGCTGAAGTTCAGCGTGAAATTTGACACACTTTATCATCCAAATTGACACCGTATTTATTGTAATTCTGTATTTGTGTAGCAGAAGTCCCGGTCCCAGACATCTGCCATCCTTTGTAGCCAATATAAGTATAGAATAGAGCAAGAGAGTGTAGAGGGAAACAGATATGATATGTGTCTTTAAACCCGTGGTCTCCCCAGAGGTGACATGAGTTGACAGGGATGTATTATACATTATACATTGTAGTTCAACAAGAGGCTTTAACCTTTAGTTGGAAAGATCTCTCCCAGTATCCAGTTCCATATGTAGTTTGTGTAAAAAGATAATCATCTGTCTTTACAGGCTCAACACCAGGTTGACCAAAAAAATCACTCACACACACACACATACACCCACACACACACACACACACACACACACACACACACTCCTGGAACATGAATAAAATCTCCGTATCCGTGCAGCGCGCTCAGTGAAAGTCTGTCCTGAATGCGTCTTACCAAAATCTGGATTAAAGTCCCAAAATCCATTTAAAGGTGGTTTTAATCCTCAGCGATTTGGGAACAGCAGAAGTAAGCCTCTCTCGTCTAGCACATTGTGTTTCAGGCTGCACTATCAATTTGGAAGGATAAAATGTGGCCCGTTATTAGTTTTTTTTTTTTTCTGTAAAGGCTCGGCTGTTGTCAAATAAAATAGTGACTCTATCCGCGCAGCCCGCGGTCACTGTCCTCAAAACCTGATCGTTGTCACGTACCACCTACCCGAGACGTGACGGCGGGCACCTCGTCCGTGGACTCCCTCGCTCACCTTGGCCGTGACGCCGTGTCCCCCGTCCATTGTACCTGGACACACATCAAACACAGCGCATGCATGTAGCAGCCTGTCAGACCTCGTACTGTGGAGTTTAGGAACATACGCCGGCCTTAGCCAGGCCGTTTTGTACAGGGCAGAGTGCCCACATTCATGAGTCCAGGGAGAGCTTTCACGGGCCCTTAGAGCCAGCAGAGAGCGCAGAAGCCTGAAGAGCCAGGCACGTCACCCCCCACCAACACAGCTCCACCGTCTCAGTGTGTATCTGATGTGTGTTTACATGCCTGTGAATCTCTGTCCATGCCATAGCTGTTGACAGTCTCTTTCTCTGTCCTGTCGGATGTTGTTTCTCTGACCTATCTCTGCAGGAGAGTGCGGAAGGTGATCAGGTAGGATCCCCGCCGCCGGGAAGGCCTCTGTCCCGGCTCGGTCCGCTTTGCTCAGTTTTCCATGCTTCTTTTCCATAACCGAACAACCAAACCAAAACCAAACCAAAGCCAAACACTCAAATCGCTCCTCAAACGGCTGGACTTCAAAGAGTACATAACCCTCATTCTGCAACTTGGAACATGCAGTACTAAAAACAAAACCAAACAACAACAAAAAATCTCTCTCTAATTGTTGCAACATTTAATTATGGCATCCCATGTGACTTCTGCTTACTGCACTTCAGTGTGTGGATGAGAGACAACCCCGAGTTCTTTTGCTTTTTTAATTTTTTTCAGTTGTTTTCAGTTTTTTTTTTTTTTTTTCCCCTCAATCGTGTCTGTGGTTATGTCGTTCTTTTGGATGCGTTTTGTGGCCGAAGGGGGGTGTTGTCGTTGCCGGGATAGACCAGCACGGAGTACACAGGGGCCAGCTTGGCGGTGAGAGAGAGAGAGAGCTGGAGCTTGTGTATCCGTTCTTCATGTTGTTGCATTGGGACATTAACACACAGCAACCAGACACTGCTCTCAAACGCCCTCCCTCCCCTCCCCAAATCACAACGGACCAATCTCAGACAGATTTGTCCAATTGGTTCAGATACATATAAACGGCACAGTGCTCAAATATTGTGCGTTTTAAATTGCCCAACAGGAAGCGGCAGAAGGCTGAACTGGATCAGCGGGTTTCACACTAATGACCTGCATGTCAGTGCTTTAAAAGCAGGCATGGCCTGTGCAGACCTAGCTGCTGTGAACGGGTGCATGTGCCATTGGCCCTGTATATTACATTATCAGATGCTGTACCCTTTTATATAAGACATTAATAGATTATTTGTTTATCCCGAGCCAGCTTAAATTTTTAATTGTATACAGCAGGACATATTAAATGAAAGAATTTGGGTTTAGGGTGCAACAGCAGTGCCCCACCTGGGAATCCAACCTGAAGCTTATGGGTCGGGATCCCTGCTCCTTACCTGTACAGCACACTGCTGCCCATTGGGTGTCCTGTGCAGCTGATGTGCCGTCCTGCACTGGCCAGCCCTCTTTGAGCTGAGCTCCTCCTGCTGACCCCCCACAGAAGCTGTGACAGTCGGCCTGGGGCGGGCGGGGTCCGGGACGCCGTGTCTGGTTGGTGACGGGGCGGGGGCGGGGTGGACGGGCGCTGGAGTCTATCCCTGAAGTGCTGCTGCTGACTGTGAGTCCCCCGTGGCTCCGCTCGACCCCCTCCCGCCCCGCTGACACCCCCTCCTCTCCTGTCCCGCTGGTCTCTTGCAGAAGCAGAAGAACATCGCCGGGGCCCTGGCCTTCTGGATGGCCAACGCCTCCGAGCTGCTCAACTTCATCAAGCAGGACAAGGACCTGAGCCGCATCACGCTGGACGCCCAAGATGTGCTGGCTCACCTGGTGCAGATGGCCTTCAAGTGAGTCGCCCTCCCTCACTGAGCCCTGAGGATATTAGTAATCAAGTTCGTTTAATGAGTCATTCATATATAAACACAGAAATACGGTGTAGTACTGTCATATGTACATGCTGACAGCATGTTACTTTTACAGTATGTCTGTATACCTTCAGTACAGATGTAGTGGGTGTACGTGTCTGTGTGTGTGTGTTTGTATGAACTGATTTTATTTCTAATTTTTTGTTTTTTTACAAAAGTGGAATTTTGTGCGTGAAAGCTGAAAGCTCCTTCAGGAGTCTTCCTAAAGTTTTGGCCTTGTTCTTATTCCTCACAGAAAGCCTCAGGCTCCAACTTTTTTTGTTGAACTTTTTTTTATTGTTTTGTTGAAAACGGGGAGGGAGAAAACCTTGCGATTTTAACATCTCGCTGGCTCCTAAAGCCCCGAGGTCCCTCTGGCTGGGAGGGGCTGCTGGAATGGCCAGCTGAAACGACCAGAGCTTTGCTTCCGCCAGGCGATGAGGGCGGGACCTGACCCAACGGGGAAGGGGAAGCGTGTGTGTCTGTGTGCATGCCAGTGTAAGTGTGATTGAGTCAGCACTCGCTTGCCTCCTCTCCGCAGGTACCTTGTGCACTGCCTGCAGTCTGATCTCAATAACTACATGCCCGCCTTCCTGGAAGACCCCGAGGAACAGAACCCACAGAGACCCAAAATAGGTGATCTATTCACGTAGCACACTTCACCAGTACTGGATGTTATGAACAGAACATGTAAGATACAAATAACTGACAACGATTTGTCTTGGCTTGAAGTGAGTTGTCTGTTAGAAGCAGTTTATAATGTGTTTGTCCAGAGAGCCCCCATGTGGCAGATGTAATGTACTACAGCTGCTTCTCTCCATGCTTTACAGCATAATGCATGTGGCAGTTAGAGGGAAAAGACAGCCAGATGATACACTGAGCTGCATTACACCCTGGGTGTAGCCCAGACCGTGAGGAAAGCACGCAGTCCCTGGCAGTGTGATTTATGCTCCAGTTCACATCCTGAGTAAGTGTCTCTCTCTGCCCCCCCCCCCAAACAGAGGACGTGCTGCACACCCTGACCGGCGCCATGTCTCTGCTGCGCCGTTGCCGTGTCAACGCCGCCCTCACCATCCAGCTCTTCTCGCAGCTCTTCCACTTCATCAACATGTGGCTCTTCAACAAGCTGGTGACGGAGGCCGACTCGGGGCTCTGCTCGCACTACTGGGGGGCCATCCTGCGGCAGCAGCTCAGCCACATCGAGGCCTGGGCCGAGAAGCAGGGCCTGGAGCTGGCCGCGGACTGCCACCTGAGCCGCATCGTCCAGGTGAGGCTGCCCTCCCCGTGTGCCTGCTCCTCTCTCTCTCCGTGCACCTGCTGCTCTCTCTCGCTCTCTCTCCCTGCTGCCCTTTCTCTCTCTGTGTTGACCTCTCTCTCTCTCTCTCTCTCTCTCTCTCTCTCTCTCTCTCTCTCTCTCTCTGTCTGTCTGCTGCTCCTTCTCTCTTTGTGTCGACCTCTCTCTTTCTGCCTGCTGCTCTTTGCCTGTATGCTGCTCTCTGTCTCTTACCATGTGCTTTTTAGGTTTTCTTTTCACTGGGTTCCTCTTTCAATGGATAATTATAGTTATATGGTTAGTGATACATATTTTTTAGGCCTCAGACCCTTAGGGGTCTTTAATTTGTATGTCCACATCCTCACCACCTCATCGTTTCGCTTTATGTGAGTTTTGTGAGGACGCTCGATGGTAGAATCCTGAGTGGTGATAAAGCCGTGTGACTGGTGTTTTCCAGGCGACCACGCTGCTGACCATGGACAAGTACTCTATGCAGGACGTCCCCAACATCCACAACACCTGCTTCAAGCTCAACTCCCTTCAGCTGAACGCACTGATGACCAATTACCACTGTGCCCCCGATGAGCCCTACATTCCCCCCGTGAGTGTGCGCCCCCGCCCCTCTGTCCCCCAGGTCGGCACCAGGCTCCTTCCTCTTGCAGGTGTTCCCCATGTCACAGACGCAGCCCTGCACTCTCCATCAGTGCATTTGCTCACTGTTGGTCTGTGTTTCACGAGTAGTCTATGACAGGACATGCTGTATAACACGGGAGCCCTGGGAATTAGCTTGTTGACTGAATTGGATGTTGAACAGACGGAATTTAAATGTTCAGCTTGACTGGCGCTTACTCTCAGTTGTTCTGTCCTATGTACAAAGACTGCCTTTGGAAATAAGGTCACATGTATTGGATTTAGAGGGTGTTTCTGCTTTCTGCTTCCTTAGTGGGATACTGTATGCTGAGGTTTTGATTGATGGATAGACTGATGCTTTGGCAGTTCGTGGCCCTCCTGAACAGAGCACTACATGAATCAAATGCATTAGTGTAGCCAAATAAATCGGCACCGACATGGGCTGATTGGTCTGTTGTCCGTATGTCATTACAGCCACAGAGAGCCCTGTTTTACACTGATCCTCTGGAGATCTGGCTATGTTCCTTTAAGACTCTTGACTATAAATTCAGGTAAATTCTGAAAGTGGAAACAGTTGCTAATCAGAGCAGTACCACGGTTTAACCTTTGAGTCTTACGAAAGAGAAAGCTGGCAGGAGCCTGAATAAAGACTGAGGGGAATTGGTGTCTGCTCAGCTGAGCGGCGAGTCTGACCCTGTGAGCCCTCCCTCCCTCCCGCAGGAGCTGATCGACCACGTGGTGGCGGTGGCGGAGAACACGGCGGACGAGCTGGCGCGCAGCGACGGGCGGGAGGTGCAGCTGGAGGAGGACCCCGACCTGCAGCTGCCCTTCCTGCTGCCCGAGGACGGCTACTCCTGCGACGTGGTGCGCAACATTCCCAACGGCTTCCAGGAGTTCCTGGAGCCGCTCTGCCAGAGAGGTGCGTCGGGAAAACGGTCCCGTAACGTTCGTATAACGTTTACGGCAGGGGTAATCCGGGAGTCAGTGAGGACAGTAGCTGAGGTTAGCCGCGTTCACTCTGACGTGTTGTCAGTGGAATGCGGTCGGTGTGGACTCACTGCAGTCACACACAGATAAGGGTTTGTGTGCTCTTTGTCGCTGCCTCTGTGTTTGTGACGAGCAGCGGACACGCCTCTGTGTGTGTATGTGTGTGAGCTGCCTGGAAGAGCAGTGCTGCTGTTGTGTCCCACGCTGCAGCGCAGAGAGTAAGAGCTGTTCCTTTCCCCCCCCCCCCCCAGGGTTCTGCCGGCTGACCCCTCACCCCCGCTCCCCGGGCACCTGGACCATCTACTTCGAAGGAGCCGACTGCGACAATCACTTCTCCGCCGACAGCGCAGACATGGTAACGACCCCCTCCCCCGCTCTCTACTACAGCCGAGTGAGTAGCAGATAATCTCAGCGGAGATCGGCAAGCGTACGACGGCAATAGTAAAGCCACATTGTCAGGGTTTTCATTTTTTTTAAATGATTTAAGTGCTTGTAATTACTCCTCGGCCTGCATCGCGGGACCCTCTGCCAAGCTCCTGCTCACTTTCAATCAACACCAGTCAGACCGCAGAGGGCAATTAGTGACCAGAGCGGTATGCAATAGCAGTAAATGATACCCTTCTCCTCGCCCTAATCACAGGGAAAAGCCCCCCCCAAATTGCTCCGCTTCCGATATAATTGCCTTGTTTTCCCCGGGGATTTTTTTTTGTTGTTGTTTTTTGTTCTTTTCCCCCGCTTTCATTAATCCAGAAACAACCAAACAGGGGGCGGGCAGTCGGTTTTGTAGCAGGGGGACCCAGCGGGTCCGCGTCGTCTCGGTGCCGCAGGTTTCCACTTTAACGGGCCTCTGGTTCCGAGCCATCGGCGCCGGGCTCGCATTCCCGCCTCGTTCTCGAGCACGGAGGCAGCAGCGCACGACTAATTGGCAACCTGGAATCAGCCCTAATCGCCGGTTACCGAGGGGGAAAACAGGCAGCTCAGGAGCGTGGAGCCGGATGCAGAGCCGCAGGGCCGTTTGATCCGCGGCTGGTGCAGGCGTCGCCCTGCACGGCTCCCTGGCACCACCCCGCCGTCATCTCCCAGCAGCGGGCTGTTATTGAGGCGAGCCCCTTTCAAAGGAAGTGGTGTAATCCTTTAAGATCCGTGTCTCGTTCTCCCAGCTGAACTCCCCCCCGCCCCTCCCCTGTGTCTGGAGCAGCCTCTGGGAAAAACACCAGGTACTTTGGGGGAATTTAGGAAAAGAGCATCAAAGTCAATTACCCTCTTTGGAGGGGTTCTGTATGTGTAATTTTACTTCCAGAGAAATAACATCCAGCTCGGTAAATTCGGTGTGTCACTGTGTCACACCCTTGATTTGTGTTTTCGGTTGTGTCATTCAGGTGGCATTCAGAAAGACTGGTTCCCCTCCGTGTCGAGGGGCAGAATTGTTTTCCCTGCCCTGGCGTTCTCTGGTTCCTCCAGGTCTCCTCCCATATTCGCCCAGAACTTTCTGAGCAATGTGGGAGAACGGCATAGCTCTGAAAATGAGGACCATTTGTCTCGCTGCAGCGGGTTCAGCCTCGGTGCCTTTGGCAGGCGCGGCGCTTTTGTGGAGGAGCTGTCGCAATGTGCAGCTCTGTGGGAACGTGCCGTCGTTTCTCTCTCTCTCTCTCTCTCTCTCTCTCTCTCTCTCTCTCTCGCAGGCAGGCCTCTTAAATGGGCCCATTGAGCGGCTCTGGAGCCGCACCATGTGGCTTTCATTCTTGACGTCCCTCCAGCATCCGCCGTTTGCTGTGGTCGCCTCCGAGCTGGGCGAATGACAGCCCGCTCCGCGCCTCTCTCCCCCGCTCCCCTCCTCCGCCGCCTCATTTTCCGAGAGGCACGGCCCAGGGAGGAGAGCTCTGAGGAGCGCGGAGGAGCCCCCCGAAAACGCTGCAGTCCCGAAAACGCTCGCTCGCCTTCGCTCGGCCAGTCCGTCCCCCCCGTACCTTTCCTAACGCCGCTCGCCTCCTGTCTCCCCAGCCAATGCGGAAGGAGCCGGAAGTCGTGACCGTCACGCTGAAGAAGCACAATGGCATGGGTCTCAGCATCGTGGCCGCCAAGGTAAGGCTGCCCTCTTCCTCCTTTCTTTTATTGTTATTATTCCCAGGTCTCTCGGCGGGGGGCTGTGGCTTCCTGAGGAGGAAGCACGTGCTGCGTGCAGGCAAGAGAGGCGCACAGAACATTCCAGAAAGATCCGGCTCTGCCTTTAAAAGACCGTGTGTACTCGAGTATACTCTGCTTGTAAGGTTCGAGTGCTTGTGGTGCTCATGTTGAAGGTTCACTCTGTGCCTCTGGTACAGAGTGGGGTTTGTCCTTAATCGTACAGCACACACTGAGTGTCAGAGTGATTGCAGTGCTCTCCGTCCAGACCAGAGTTTCTCATACTGCGGACGACCTGTCAAAAATGTTCATTTTTAGCGTTGTATGCCATTGTTTGGCTCGTCTTTTGATGTGGATCAGTTACATTGCTTATGTGGTAGCATTCGTCTAGTCTGGGAAGAGGAGAAAAAAAGGGGGAAAAGAGCCTTATTTGCATTGCGTTCTCACTTCAGATTTCACGCTGCGACAGCGTGTGGTGAGTAAGAGACGTGTGAATCCGGGCGTGGTGCTCTCGCTCATAAAGACCCACCGGAGTCGTTTTGATTGGTGGAGCCCACATCCTCTCCTCCACCTGGAAAGCGGCTCTCTTCCCCCCCAGAACCAGGCGCCATTATCTGTGGTCTCCTCAAACAAATGTTGTTTTTGGAACAACTCACTCTTTGACTTTTGTAACAACAGTTTGTCTGTACAGCAAACATTCAAATTGGAATTCAAATCCGGGCTGTGTAAGCAAATTCATGATCCTGGTTGAGGGTTTTTCCTTGTCTGGGTCCTGTGCATAGCAGAGGAGAACTGTGCCTTAAAGTGATGACATTTTTTCCCCAGCAATTTGTTGCATGTTCTTTTGTCTGGGAAGTTTGACAAAGATCATAGTGAACTACCAGAAAGTTTACCCCTCCGTCCTCAGTTACCCGTTGTCCATCTGAGTGTAAAGTGCTACAATGGCGTGTGTGTGTGTGGCATTCTGAAAGCGGGATGGTGCCGGATGGTACTGTGTTGTTTAGCAGGCGCGGTGGTAAATGGATGTTGGGGTTGACGCCACCCTGGTGGCCGCCTGACCCTTGCTCAGCGCAGGCCACCTGTAGCCAGACCGTTTCGGGACTCGCCTGAGCCTGTCCCCGCGGTCAGCGGCCGCCTCCTCTCGCCCCGTTATGAGATCCAGATGCACGGGAGGCGCGGGGGCGAGCAGGGGTGGGGGGTGGGGAGCTGCACGGACTGTTTATTTTCAAAGCCAAATCCTCGAGTTTAAGTAGGCGGGGGCCACATCCCCCCCCCCCGTTTTTACAACTTCTATTTTCAAACAGAGGCAGAGAGAGAGAGTGTGTGTGTGTGTGTGTAAAGGGGGGAGGAGAGAGGAGGTGGAGGAGGGGAGAGGGAGGGAAGGGAGGGAGAGCAGAAGGGAGGGGAGAATGAGTGAGAAGTTGTGTGTGTGTGAGAGAGAGAGAGGGAGAGAGAGGGAGTAATTATAGGTTTGCTTAGTGCACGGTGCACACAGCTGGGAAGAGCTCAGAAAGTTAACCCGAAGTGTGGCGTAGCTGCGTGGGTCTAGCGTGGCCGGGCCGGTTACGTAACAGTCTGGATATGGCGTGTCCTGCTCCGGCTGCTGGTATTTGCCATGCAGAGTCCTAGCATGTAGCAGCGGAGCGCGCTCTCTCTGCCTCCCTCCGTCAGCGCCGCGGAGCCCGGGACCGCCCGCTCTCCCTCTCTCTTCTCCCCCGTCTGTTTTTCCTTTCTGTGATTGCGCCTTTCCTTCCGCGCGCTCGGGGTCCGCGATTCGCCGCACATAGCCAGCTGTCCCGGCCAGCGAGACCTCAGTCCCCGCTGCGCGCTGAAGCCGGCACTATGTGGTTCTCGGTCGTCGGGAGGAAGGACCAGTCGGTAAGGCCACCCTGTTTCTCTGTTTATGTTTCGGTCAGGATGTGTTTGGCGGGGTGGGTGGGGGGCAGTGCTGGCGGGACGGTGGGGTGTTGGGGTGTTTGGGGGGGGCAGAGCTGTCATTCCACGCAGGAAGGGGACTCGTTCAGACAGGCAGACGAGCTTCCCATACCATTCATTCACCCCTCTGTGCAGCTGCAGCTGCTGTTAGTAGTTTGCCTTCACTTTGCTTCTCTGTCTCCTCAGTTGTTTGTTGTATTTCTTGAGAAACTTTTTTTTCTGGAGGGGTGTGTGTCTTTGGAAGTGGAAAGTGCTGCTGACTGCCACAGCAGTGACGTGGATCCGAGCGTGCCAGACACACAGAGTGTGTGAGGCCCGCTGTCTCCGTCCCGCTCGAACGTTACAGCGTTCGGCGGGGCGTCTGAGGCGGCACAGCTGGATTACAGGGTTAATGATTGCACTTCGAGGTGAAAAGGCTTAGTGGCTCTCTCGCAGGACAGCCCAGCCAGCGGCAGTGTGTCACAATGATCTGAAACACTGAAGGGGACAGTAGCGTCCCGGCCCCTGAAGTAGGGTAGGTCACGCCCAGTTATGGTGTGGACTTCTTTGGTAAGTCCTAGGTACCATGTGGACAGGAAAAGTCAGGCTCATGTACAGTGTGGACAGGTTAGATCGAGCCCAGCTAAAACATGGACTTGTTAGAGCAGGCCCAGTTATGGTGTGGACTTGTTAGATCAGGCCCAGTTATGGTGTGGACTTGTTAGATCAGGCCCAGTTATGGTGTGGACTTGTAAGTCCCAGGTACCGTGTGGGTAGCAGCTCAGCCCGTATAGACCCGGCTCGTGCAGGGACCAGCGTGGGACTGTGACTGTGACTGTGTGTAAACTTTTCCAGCAGGGCAGCCCTGCCTTGCAGGTGGAAGAGCTGGGGAAATCCTGAGCCATTCAGGCAGCAGCTGAGAGCGGCTGTGCTCTCATTGTTCAGCATTTCCCCTGAGGATCCTGAAGGATTCCTCGCTCCGCTCTCTGGAATGTTTTGTGGGCTAAAAGAGACTTCATTCTCTTTCTTTAAAAGTGATCAAAGCCATCACATCTTTGTTATATTTCTTCTGCTTCTAGTTCAGCCCGAGAGAGTACTGGTTTTATCTAATTATCAAAGCTCAACTGACAGACGTCGACCACCCATTACTCACTCACACACACACACATGCACACACACACATGCACACACACACACGCACGTGCACAGTTTTCTCACTCACACATCATCAGGTGGGGTGAGATCTTTTGCTTCATCAGATTTCTCAGATTTTAATTAAATGACAACTTTTCCGAGTTGTGCCCTGCCGTCTGCATTTGTGTGAACATCCTCTCAGTCCTGCAGAATTGAAACGGAAGCTGTACATTTTTCAGACTTAGAACTGTCTTTTTGAAACTTTTAACAGTAAAAGGAATCTGATCAAGAAGCACAGCATGAACAAGCCTGAATTTGTCAGTGTACTTCAGTTCTAAAAAACAGGTTTTTGCAGTCAGCAACTCAGCTGGATTGCTTAGAAAACCATCATCTGATGAGAAAATGTCATCTCTTACTTAACCGCAGAGGGGGTTGTGGGTCAAAGGCGTGTATGATGAAATATGAATATTGAATTCAATTTTCTGGTTCAATAAGAATCTGGTTATGGAAATAAGAAATTGATTTTCAAAAAAAAAAAATAAAACTGCACATTAGCAAGATCCACCAATATTACATGGCAGCGTTTTGCAACCGTTGCTGTAAAATTCCAATATACAGAAAAATGAGGGACGTCTATCCAAGGGTCCTGATATTGGCACAAAGCCAGTAGTGGGTTAACTGCCCCGTGTTTGTGTGCTGGTGCTGAACGGAGCGCTGTAACCCACGAGCCTGTGAGCGTTTGTTCAGCACAAAGAGCCCAGTCTCTGCAGCCTGCCGCTGCAACAATAGGAGGATATGCTTCCATCTGAGTGCGGTGGGTTTCCGGAATGCTCCGTGAGGCGGGGTCATGAGCTCAGGGAGGGGGTCACATCCGCAGCGCAAATGGCGGCCTGCCGGAGAGAGCGGGGGAGTGGGAACCAGGACTCCAGACCACCTGAACAGGACCAAAGCGCCGTCGTGGCCTGTCAGTCACAAGCCGCTTCACCTCTCTGAGCTGTGCTGTCTCTGCCCCGTTGACACATCTGATTGGTACTGGTCCTCAGCTTTGCTGTGAATAAGGGACAAATAAGATCTTCTCAACTGCTTTTTCCGGAAACGCTTATTTGACTTAATCAAATACGTCTGCATGCAGGTAAAGTACTGCACCTTAATCAGGCATAACAGCGCACATCATTCAGATCACTTGTCTAGCGCAAGTCTTGTGTTGTCTTAAAGCAGACTTGTGTGGACAGAGTCTCATTTTAATATCGGCGTGAGCACTTCTGCGCAGTGTAGCAGGGACGGTTGAAGATTTCGTCTTTTGACAGCTTTGAGCGCGCTGCATCTGTGAAGCCAGTGTGCCGCGTTCAGACGGCAGAATGGCCTTTGACAGCTGCTCAGATTGTCCAAATAGAGCTGTTTGAGACTGTCAGGTCGGATTTGTCACAACAGTTGCATTTCTGACATAGCGTTCATTCCTGATTTGACTCTCCAAAGGCAGAGAAAATACAGGAAGTTTCGGTGGGTGAATGAGACGTCTTTTTTCGAGAAGAATTGGCAAGCATACTTTCCAGTCCGTCACATGGTCATTGATAAATGCGTATGAAATCAATCTTATCTGCTTAGATAAAGTGAACATAGCATTTCTTTTACACACATACTTAATGGTGTTCTAAGGGGTGTGTCCTTATTGTTTAAAAATGACAAGGCCTCCCACCGTGTCAGATTACGGTGGCCAAACTCTCACATCCAGTGAAAGATGACTTGCTAATCTCTCAGTGTGTCTGGCTGGATGTTTTGAGGCCTATTTAACGTGTAGCACATCTGTGTTGAATTACAAGCCTCCAAAGGGCCTTTTGCACTGTCCTGCAAACTACTGTATTTATGGCTTTGCCAGACCTGTGGCTGTGTGTGTGTGTGTGTGTGTATGTGTGTATGTGTGTGTGTGTGTGTTCGTTCACTCCCCCTGCCTCTTAATTTGGAGCTCATCGCTGTAGGATCAGAGAGGCCAACCTGACATGTAGGCAGACAGAAAGAGAGAGTCAGGATCAGAAGAACGGAGAGTGAGAGAGACCACGCCCCCCCGACCCCTCCTTTCCCAGAACACCCCTCTCCCAGCGGTAGCAGACGGGGGTGTCGGTGGCTCAGCGCCCCTCGCCGTCTCCGGGTTTTGACAGGCACATTGATTTATTTAACACAGAGCCACATGAAGGCCGCCGCCGTCTGCAGAGCCGGCCCAGCCAGACGGGTTTGTTTGGGCTCGGCACAGGGGCCTCCTGACGCGGAGCCGCTCACCACCGAGACAGAGAAAACACACTGAACATATTACCAACCCGGGAACATGTGGCAGGGGACTGCTGCAGTTTCAGTGAAGCTCACTAGCTCCAGCTCGATACTGGAAGTTAGGGGTTATTGTTAGAGAGCCCTTAGGAGCAATACAGTGCCGAGAGAATAGAAAAGACACCACAATGGGGTCTCCTGTGTGCCATTAGTTAACACTCACTTTGTTCAAGTGCACCTAATATTGGATTTCGACGGTAATGATTCTTTAATGTATTCCCAGCTTGGCGTGGATCACAGAAACTCGCACATCTCTGTAGCGCTGGCCCTGCTGCCTGTCTAAAGCCCTGCAGGTGTGTTACCGCGGCCGTGGAAACGACTTGATGGCGTCACTGCTCACACGGCTCGGTCGTAGTGTGAAATCACAGGAGCAGGAAGTGAGCCGCGTGTGGGAGTGCGTTGCGCCGTATTCCAGAGCCCGCTCTATTGTTCAGCCTCAAAGCGCGGGAGCAGAAGGCGGCTCCCGATAGCCCACCCCGCTGTCCATCCTCAGGGTCTAACCGCGCTGAAGGCCGAGACTCCGAGAGGCCGGAGCCGACGTAAGGGCCGCGGAATGGGGCGGTGCCGCGGCGCATTCGGCGGCAGGGTCTCCGGCCCCTTGCCTCGGCTTTCCTGTATTTGCGGGGCTAGGTTACAGAGCGCTTCCGCCTGCAGGAAGCGGCGAGGCGGGGCCGGTGTTTGTTACAGCGCTTAGGGGCCTGCACGCCAGGCTCCACACTGCCACTGCTGCTGCAGCTGGGACGCCTCCCGCTCAGCGGGGCCGCCTTTCCGAGTCTCTCCAGTTCGCCCAGAGGATTCCGGCCGCCAACAGCAGCAACAACAACAAAAAAAATGATTCATGTTTTAAAGACGGTTGTCTCAGAATCAAAAGGAATGATGCAATGTTTTGTGTGTGGTTGCGGGATTGTTTGGAGTCTGTCTCTGATATTGGGTGGAGTCCGCGAGTGATAGAGAGCAGTCTGACCGGTTTCCTTCTCTGTTTTGGCTGAATCTTTGGCTCATGAAGTCATAGGGATTTATTTGTCAGAGCAGCGTTGGCTACAAACCCGCCTTGCATTGCTACACCACACCCTCGTATCAGAGTGTGTTTTTTTTATTTTTGAAGTTTATTCACGGTAGCTGATAACCTTGACAAAACATTTCGTAAGAAGTGAAAGGGTGTGTAGATGGGCCGTGGTAGACTGCTGAAGGCTTGGCTGTCTTCTGCTGCTCATTCCTGAGCCCATATGTCTGTTTAGCCGGCTGATAAATGAGGAGGTGTGAATGCCCTCTCTTAGCTTTGGGGGCACGGTGTGAACACGCTTCGTTCTATGAGGGGTCAAAGGAAAGGAGTGAGCACGGCGCTGCCTGCTGTAGAGGCTCACTGTAAAGGCCTGTGTGCATCCAGCTGCCTACTTCCAGCAGGACTTATCAGACATCTGTAAATACAAGTTAATATATCAGTCCTACTGTTCTGGAATGTTCCTGTTGTTCTTCCCATGCAAACTTAAGTTCCGTCAGTACTGTGTGGTCAGATATGAAATGCCTGTCCTGAACAATATGACAGATGCTAATCTTTCCTGATAAGCTGGCAGACCATGAGAACTCTGTTCATCTAGCCAATGACTCCTGACTGACAAAGGGCTTTACGACACGTTTTCTGGAAGGCCTTGGCCGAGTCCCTCTCCTGGGCCAAACAAATGTGGTCCAGTTCAGCTGTGGTTAAGTGGCGTCAGCATGCAGGAGAGCTCAGGGCCTCCTTTCCTGGAGTCAGGATCCTCTGTTCCCTTCACTTTCGGGCACGTGCACTATTCCAGGGCGTTAGGGTAGACGTGCGAAGGGCGTGCACAGCCTGAAGCAGCCCTCCTGCTGTCGCTCACACCTCCCCCCTCCCCCACCCCACCCCACCCCCCGCCTGGCTCTAATCACAGGTGTGAAACGCGCCACGCTCCCACAGGCCTTTGCTCCCTCACCTCCGCAACCCCCCCATCATCACACCTGCCATCCACTGACAACCTGATAATTAACCAAGCAGCACTCCTCTGCAGCGGCTGGTGCTTGTTGTGGGGTGTGGACTCTTTTGTGGGGGGGGGGGGCAGTAAGGTGGTGAGAGATGTGCCTGCTTCATGCAGGGACCTCAGGGTTTAAGCGTTCACAGCATTTAGACTGGCTTCACAAGTGTGGCAGCGGCTACCTACTGTTCCTCCCACCCTCACCCCCTGTCTTTCACACTAAAAAAGGACAGTGTGTATAGAGTATAATTAATAACAAAATAGAATTGAATAGAAATTTTAGATTGTAGAAATAAGATTAGATTTAAAAAAAACAGTAAGAAGTAAGAATATTTGCCACTCCCAGAATTCTCCTCTGCTCATTTGCTCAGCCCATCCCCACGTCGTCACCGCCCATCCCCCCTCCTGTGGAGCGTACAGTAAAAGGCCTTGAAGGGCCATGAAAACAGTAGCAATTAGTGAGCTTGTTAACATGTATTTGTGTTTTATTAGCAGCATTTAAGAGCCCTGGCTTTTTCATGTGCAGTGCCAGAAACGCATGGCTTTTACTACCTGTTCTATTTTTTCCCCTGCCTCTGGGTGCCAGCCGTTAAAGTAGCAGCTCCTAACGCACGTGTGCGGGGTGTTTTCGAGTGTGTCACAGCGCCATGGAAACGGGTCAGGCGTGAGATTACGGGAGGTGCAACGCTTGGGTTTCGCTCCTGCTTCTCCGCGGGGAGTGTCGCATGTGAGGAGGAGCCGTGCTGCAGTATCTGCTCCGATAGCTAATCTCATCTCCAGCTACAGTGGTGCCGTCTGTAGCCTCTCCAGCGCGCTCTGCTCACGGAGTTTGTGGCCACTGTCGGCGTCCTGTTTGATATGGGAATGATGGGAGCTTTGAAAGCAAGGCCGGTGATGTCACAGTATCAGAGTAATGTTGTCTCTGTCTCTAGCTCTTTCTCTCTCTCACACACACACACACACACACACACACACACACACACAGACACACACACACACACACCGCAGTTTCAGCTACGCTATTCCCCCCTCAGATGCCTCTCGGCTCAGCGACGTTTCGCTGGCCGGGCGGGCATTTCTCGCCCCCCCACCCCCGTGTAACCGTAGCCGTTTTCCTCTTGGCTGCCCCCACGGAAGGCAGTGACTGGGCCCATTGTGCCCCGGCCTCCGGGTTTGGGCACCTGGCTGCGGCGGGGCCGTGGAATGCTCCCCCCGGCTCAGGTTACGCCCCCCCCCCCCCCCCCCAGGAGGGCGGGCAGGTGCTGCTCTCCGCACAGGTGTCACGCAGTGCCAGTGAGAGAGCGGCCGTATCTGCAGCGCCTCGCGCACCGTCCAGAGGCGGACAGTCAGTCAGAGCGTGGTAGGTCCCCCGTCAGGGTTACACGTCTCTTTCTGTCTCTGCAAACGCCCCTCTCCTCCTTTCTCTCTCTTTATGCTGTCTGTATTCCTCTCTCTGTACCCTGGCAGAGTCAGCTGACTGAGAGGTGTTCGCAGTTCAGGGACAGGGGTTTTGTACTGCGTTCATAGTCACCTTAGTGTTTATTTGTCCTATTGTATCTTTCAGTTGTGAGTGAATTGAGGGCTAAAAGGCATATTATTTACAATCCTACAAAAAGTTTCGCTAAGTTGAAGCAAGTTCACTGGTCATCTTCTGTGGCTGCTTTCTTTTTTTAAGTAATTTTAGACATTACAAATTTGGACTTATTACATTCATTTACATAATTTTCATCTAGGTATTCTGCTGTTGGTAAGACAGTTTACAGTTACAGGGTTATTTAGATACCAGTGTGCCTGAAATGTTGAGAGAGCTCGTTTATCTTTAATCGATCAGTGCATTGCCGTGGAAAATTACCACCTACTCTGCCCCAGTGTCTTATTAAGCATTGCTTTTGCTGGATGTCTGCTATCGATTTGCCTCGCGATGTCTCGATCTGAGAGGCAAATGTGCCTCTCAGAGCTGTCTGGTTTGATTGAGTAGTGACACCCTGGTGGGTTTCTGTTACCCGCTCCTCCTGCATTTGGGTGTGTTTGTGTGCTTTGTGTTTGTGTGTCCTTGTGAAAATCATCTACTTTGCAGTGAACTGTTTGTTAACTGTTTGTTAACGTGTCACCATGTTTTTTTGTCATAATTGCAGTTTCGGATCATTTCTCGGTAATTTTAGAAACTACTGGAAACTTAGAAGCTACAGGTTTTTTTACCGTGTAAAGCTGTATGCTTTTCATGAAAAAACGAGCACTGCGTCAACGGGCTAATATATTGAATAATTCGTCTGTACACGGAATAAGGTGGGTGCACCTGGCAGCAGTGGAGGAGCTTTGTGTGTGTGTGTGTGTGTGTGTGTGTGTGTGTGTGTGTGTGTGTGTGTGTGTGTGTGTGTGTGTGTTCTGGTGGTGTAGGGACAGTGGTGCTGCACTGCAGGGCTCAGGACAGAGAGCGCTCTTTCTCAGGCGGATTGGATTACTGCCTCAGCTCCTCTGTCTGAACCTTCAATGGGCTTTCAGAATCTCCCAGTCCTTCCTCGTGCTGTCTCTCTGTCCCTCCTTCTGCTGGAGTTTCAGTGATGGTAGATTCAGGGCTGTAAGCTGTTATTTTTTCCACACCTGTGTTTAGTACACTTATTCTACAGGTTTGGAGAGGACAGGTATTTCCTTTCCTTCCAACAGTATGTGCAACCTAAACAACTAAAGACACACTGAGAATATATTGGCTGTGCTTAACTCCAGCAATATTGTAATATTGTCATTCTTTCAGGAAGATGACATCATTGACATAGGAATTTCATAGAAGCGAATTGTGTGAGACAGCATGTATCTATCTGAACCCCCACAGCCCCCCTCCATCTCGTGTGGAAATTCTCAGCAGGCCCCGGCGCACTACCTCAAACAACCCAGTCCGCGCGCACCGAGCCGCTCGCGTGAGAGGACAAGTCAGGAAGCTCGCACAAGTTTCACACTCTAATCCGGCCAATCCAGGCTCTCCGTTTTTCAGGTTTCATCGGTTGTAGGGATAAAGTCCAGCTGGAGTCGGGAACAAACAAACCCCCCCCCCCACGGCTGGCATGCAACCCGCATGTGAGCGAGCGCGGTGCTGGGGGGTCAACAGTGCAGTGTGTCTTTCATATCAGTTCAGAGAGCAGATTAGCTTAGTTTCAGGATTTGCCGAGATCAAGGACCAGAAGATTGGGGTTTTTGGATCTACAGAGGCCCGTGGTATTGGGTATTAGCGCTGAGCTTTTGCAGCAGATCAGTGGAGAGAAGCACTAGGCTGAGGGCTCCTCTGATGGTGGAATGTGTTTACCGTGGAGCCGCGCTCACCCACGTCGCTCCGCACT